>NC_084627.1:37043741-37213741 GCF_033978795.1 Nerophis ophidion
TTCAACTTCTGCGTCATCAGGAACTAAAGTACACAGTGTACACTAGACGGGGCCAATCAAACACTTACCGTCTGTGACCAAGGGCCAGTCCAACCTATGACATTGAACTCACTGAACTGTTTTAGTGAACTAAACGACCGTTTAAGAAGACTCAATTTTAGACTTAGACTTTGACTTAGACTTTCTTTTTGTCATTCAAATTTGAACTTTACAGTACAGATAAGAACGAAATTTTGTTGCTTTAGCTCATGGTAGTGCAGGATAAAAAAGCAATAAGGTGCAGATATAAATAAGTAGATTACTGTACAGAGATATATTGCACTATATATTTCAATCTTATTTTCTTCTCAGAATAAAATAAAACAGGTGAATCACAACATTTCAGTGACAGGAAGAAATATTTCTATTACAAGTTTCACTGCAAAACATATTTGTGGCTTTTGGATGCAGTACTCAAGTATTTAGCATTAGATATGACGAGAAAAGCATGTCCTGAAATAAACAATTATGACAGCATAGAAGTTATTGTTATGATTTGTGTTTTAGTGGCACCTAAAGTTTAAGGTTAACTTGTTAATAAGGTTGCCAAACAAACTCAACACATGAGCTTGTTTTTAAGATCAATAAAAAGTGCTCCGATCCGATTCCCTCTTGGCTGAAATACACAATTGTTGATTGTTTTTTTCCCTCCCACACTAATTTTTACTTGTGTAATGTGAAATGGTAAAACACCAAACAAACTTCTCAGCTTCCTTCATTATCAGTGAACAATGGCAATTATAGAGAGACAAGGAGTGTTATTGCAAACACTGTGCTTAACTAATTAGTCTGTACAGGAGCGTCGATATTACTATGATTACATCGATTCTTTTTAGTATCACAAAATCTTCTTTTGTTTGTAAAAAAAAAAAATTTATGTTCATAAACTCAGGAAATAGGTCCCTGGACACATGAGGACTTTGAATATGACCAATGTATGATCGTGTTACTACTTGGTATCGGATTGATGCCTACATTTGTGGTATCATCCAAACTAATGCAAATCAATCAATCAATCAATCAATGTTTATTTATATAGCCCTGTTACGGACTCCCAGCCGTCCTCGTGTGGGTTGCGGTGACACTGGACACACGACGTGTCATAGCAGGTTTGATTTACTTTTATTGCCAGTCGGGCGCGCCCATTTCTAGTGCGCTGGCTCTTCCTGGTCGCGCTGCACCTTTCGGGGCTCGCCTGCCGCGTCTGTGGCGAGGACTCACTTTGGCGTGATCTCGGTTGTCGATATGGGTTGTCGGGCTGCCGTGGTTTCCTCCTCTCTCTCCTGATCGTGCCCCCTTCACCTCTTATAATCTAGGAGCAGATGCGCAGATTGTGAGCAGGTGTGTGTTTTACGCACCTGACTCAGATTGCCGTTCTTGTGCCGCTCCTCGCCGCCGCATGCCCCGCCTCCTGGCCTCCACTCCGGTCCAGAACGCCTCTGTCCGCCTGCTGTCGGCCCGTCGGCTGCGTCTCTCCACAAGCCCTAAATCACAAGTGTCTCAAAGGGCTGCACAAGCCAAAACGACATCCTCGGTTCAGAGCCCACATAAGGGCAAGGAAAAACTCACAACCCAGTGTGATGTCAATGTGAATGACTATGAGAAACCTTGGAGAGGACTGCAGACGTCGGTGACCCCCTCCCACCCTCCAGGGCAGTGGCTCTCAAATGGGGGTACGTGTACCCCTGGGGGTACTTGAAGGTATGCCAAGGGGTATGTGAGATTTTTAAAAAACATTCTAAAAATAGCAACAATTCCAAAATCCTTTATAAATATATTTATTGAATAATACTTCAACAAAATATGAATGAAAGTTCATAAACTGTGAAAAGAAATTTAACAATGCAATATTCAGTTTTTTGTGGACATTTTCCATAAATATTGATGTTAAAAATGTCTTTTTTTGTGAAGAAATGTTTAGAATTAAGTTCATGAATCCAGATGGCTCTCTATTACAATCCCCAAACAGGGCACTTTAAGTTGATGATTACTTTTATGTGTAGAAATCTTTATTTATAATTGAATCACTTGTTTGTTTTTCAACAAGTTTTTAGTTATTGTCAAATCTTTTTGTCCAAATAGTTCAAGAAAGACCACTACAAATGAGCAATATTTTGCAATGTTATACAATTTAATCATTCAGAAACTGGTGACATAGTGCTGTATTTTACTTCTTTATCTCTTTTTTTTTCAAACAAAAATGCTTTGCTCTGATTAGGGGGTACTTGAATTAAAAAAATGTTCACAGGGGGTACATCACTGAAAAAAGGTTGAGAACCACTGCTCTAGAGGATACAGGATGCAATGGAAGTCGGGTGGGTGTCGCATAATATTGTAAAAGTCCAGTTCATAGTGGATCTAACATGATAGTGAGAGTCCAGTCCATAGTGGGGCCAGCAAGAGACCATCCCGAGCAGAGACGGGTCAGCAGCGCAGAGATGTCCCCAACCGATGCATAGGCGAGCGGTTCGGTTCACCCCGGGTCTCGACTCTGGACAGCCAGAACTTCATCATTGGCCACCGGACCTGCCCCCCCCCCCCCAACCCCCAAAAGGCAGAAGGGGGCAGAGGAGATCAAAACAACAAAAGAATAAGTGATTATTACATTTTAACAGAAGTGTAGACAGAACATGTTAAAAGAGAAAGGAAGCAGATGTTAACAGTAAATTAATAAGTAGATTATTAATTCATTTTCGACCACTTGTACTTAATAATGTTGACAAAATAATAAAATGATAAATGACACAATATGTTACTGCATATGTCAGAAGCTAAATTAGGAGCCTTTGTTTGTTTACTTACTACTAAAAGACAAGTTGTCTTGTATGTTCACTGTTTTATATAAGGACAAACTTGCAATAAGAAACATGTTCAATGTACCGTAAGACTTTTTGTTAAAAATAAAACCAATAATGCAATTTTTTGTGGTCCCCTTTATTTAGAAAGGTATCAAAGTACCAAATAATATCGAAATAAATTTTGGTACTCGTACCAAAATATTGGTATTGGGACAACACTAACGCTGAGTTAATGCTAAACTTGACAGCAAAAGTTCGGAGATCGATCCCAGCAAGACATGTATCAGAAAGATACAATGGTTTTTTTTGTAATATTATTTTTCAGGTTTTTTTTCAATTGGAAAATAATCCCTGGGTCGATTAATCAATGGCAAGGGCTTCATCTGGTCCACAGGCCGCAAGTTGTCTGTTTCCAGATTCCAAAGTACTGATGGATGTATTGGACCTTAGACACAGCCATAAGTCTTCTACCACTTTTTAATTGTCATATGCTTAGGGAGTTGTAAGAATGCAAAACATTCTTTTAAGAGATGTTCGATAATGGCTTTCTTGCCGATATCCCAATATTGTCCAACTCTTAATTACCGATTCCGATATCAACTGATACCGATATATACAGTCGTGGAATTAACACATTATGCCTAATTTTGTTGTGATGCTCCGCTGGATGCATTAAACGATATAACAAGGTTTTCCAAAATAAATCAACTCAAGATATGGAAAAAAATGCCAACATGGCATTGCCATATTTATTATTGAAGTCACAAAGCGCATTCTTTTTTTTTTTTAACAAGCCTCAAAACAGCTGCTTAAAATTTGGGACATGCTATTCCTAAGAGCATGAGGGGGTTGAGGTGGTTGGGGTGTATATTGTAGCGTCCCGGAAGAGTTAGTGCTGCAATGGGTTCTGGGTATTTGTTCTCTTGTGTTTGATTGATTGATTGATTGGCACTTTTATCAGTAGATTGCACAGTTCAGTACATATTCCGTACAATTGACCAATAAATGGTAACACCCGAATAAGTTTTTCAACTTGTTTAAGTCGGGGTCCACGTTAATCAATTCATGGTTTATGTTGTGTTACGGTGCGGATGTTCTCCCGAAATATGTTTGTCATTCTTGTTTGGTGTGGGTTCACAGTGTGGCGCATATTTGTAACAGTGTTAAAGTTGTTTATACGGCCACCCTCGGTGTGACCTGTGTGGCTGTTGACTAAGTATGCCTTACAATCACTTGTGTGTGTAAAAAGCCGTAGATATTATGTGATTGGGCCGGCACGCAAAGGCGGTGCCTTTAAAGTTTATTGACGCTCTGTACTTATACCTACGTCCGTGTACCACTCCGTACAACAGCGTTTTAAAAAGTCATAAAATTAAATTTTTGAAACCAATACCAATAATTTCCGATATTACATTTTAAAGCATTTATGGGCCAATAAACTAGGCAGTCCGATATTATCGGACATCTCTAATCCTTTACAATATCCACCTTGCTCTCATTTTTGTGTAACATTAATATAAATCGTGTTAAAAGGGACAGGGAAAAATATACAGTTGATAATAATGGTGACATTTTCTTCTTTACAGATGTAGAATGTGTTGATGGCATCATTAGCACCTTAGTGGAGGACAACATTCAGGTGTGGTCAATGAGCAGCCAGTGCAGGAACACACAGGTGCAGAGCCTTTTGGCGCACGTCGACGCTGCCTCCGACAAACCCGTGCCGGCAATTTTGCGCGCCGCCACCTCCCTCAAAACTCCAACCCTTTACATCTTCACCTCTGGAACGACTGGTGAGTGGTGCGGTTAATTCTTGTGTAACATTGTGAAAATTCATCGATGTCATGCATATTTACATTGAAGTATCAACCTGCCTTTTGTAACTAAAATGATCATTATAGGCTGAACTTAAGTCCTCTGATTTGTTTGAAACAAACAGTTGGAATCAAGGTGATGTGTTGCTCTGTATAGCTTGAAAGTTGTCCAAAAAAATATTTCAAATTGACTCAACATTTTAGCATATTATCTTTTTAAAATGTTTTTATTGTTTACAAAGGTTAGATTAGTTTCATTTCAATGATTTAGCTTTTTAACAGCACATACTGAAAGTACAATTGAACAGGAAAAAAAAAAGAGCAATATAGCATAATGTAAAGAAAAACAATTCAAAATTTCTTACTAAAATAAATATGGGCCTGCTGCAATGCAAGCACCCATTCACATGCTGCTAAGCAGCATGTGAATGGGTGCTTGCGTAAATAGTTAGCATGCAAATGTTAGCATGCTAAAATTAAAGTACTAACTTTTTTTGCTAAATTTACTTTTTTTTTCTCTAATTCCCCTGCCACACCTTAGAGTCATATGACTTGGTCTCTAAAACAATCTAACTATTATCATGTAGTTTACCAAATGTAGCTTACCACCTCCAGGTGTGAATGAACTTCTCTGTAAGCGCTTTGAGATTCTAATAGAAAAGCGCAATAGAAAATCTGATCCATTATTATTATTGTTATTATTAAAACAGACTATTGTCTTAACTATTATCATGCCCACGTTAGCCTGCTAACATGCTTACATTAGCATGCTAATTTTTTTATCTACTTTTGTTACCGTTTAGCCCAGAGTCATATAACTTGATATGTGATATGTGTTAACTGTTAGCATGGAAACGATAGCATGTTAGCAAGCTAACTTAGGCTTGCTCACTTTTTCATCAAATTTTACACTCTTTTTTTCTACTTCCACAGCCTTACAACTTTGAGTTATACAACCTGGTATTTGAAACATGCTGACTGCTATCATGCTATCGTTTGCACACATGCTACTTGTTATCATTTTTAATGTAAACATGCTACTGATTTAGGCTACTTCTGTGGCTCATTTTTTCCGTTCCACCTAAAACTCATAGATTCAGACACTCAGCACCATGAAGTGCGGCGACCCCCGGCCAGAGGTCCAGGGCACAGATAGCAGGCCCATCAGGGGTGTATATTGTAGCGTCCCGGAAGAGTTAGTGCTGCAAGGGATTTTTTGTTGTGTTTATGTTGTGTTACGGTGGGTAAGTTCTCCCGAAATGTGTTAGTCATTCTTGTTTGGTGTGGGTTCAGAGTGTGGCGCATATTTGTAACAGTGTTAAAGTTGCTTATACGGCCACCCTCAGTGTGACCTTTATGGCTGTTGACCAAGTATGCTTGCATTCACTTGTGTGTGTGAAAAGCCGTAGATATTATGTGATTGGACCGGCACGCAAAGACAGTGCTTATAAGGTTTATTGGCGCCCTATATTTCTCCCTACGTCCGTGTACCATCCCATACAGCTGCGTTTTAAAAATACATTAATTTTACTTTTTGAAACCGATACCGATAATTTCCGATATTACATTTTGAAGCATTTATCGTCCGATAATTGCAGCAGCCCGATATTATCGTCAGCCCAATATTATCGGACAGCTCTACTTTCGACCAATAAAATAATCCCTGCAGACACAAGACATTTATACAACATGGATTATACGTACAGTACATGTCCTTTAAAATTGGCTTTGAAACAACCTTGCAAAATAGTTGTATTTGTAAATTGAGACAACGTTGATGTCTAATACTGGTTTCCAAGTTGTTGGTTGGGAAATGACCAAATTTCAAAGGTCAAATCAACGTCACAACCTGACATTGAACTAACGCCGTCAAAAAGCATGTTGTTTCAAAGTTATGTTTGAGTTGCTCAACGTCATGACGTAAATCAACAAGTTCTCAACGTTATCTCTTGTGCCTGCTGGGATATTGGTGTAAATTTAACATAATCTGATCTACAGTTTATCTTATAACTGCTGCAAGTGATTGTTGCCTTATTAAATAAAATTAACTGTAATAACAAACGAGTGTTTTGATTGGTTCCTCAAGGACTGGCTCCCTTTAAAGATCCTTAAATCCTATCTCCAAACCTTCGTTAAGGAATTCAACAGTGTGTGTTTGATATTATGGTCATATTTTTATGTGTTTTTTTCCCCTCAAGGGCTTCCTAAAGCAGCAGTGATCACTCACCTCCAAAGCTTGAAGGCATCAGGAGGGTTCTGGGCATTCGGAGTGACCCACAATGACGTTGTGTACATCCCTCTGCCTCTTTACCACAGTGCAGCTTCACTGGTTGGTATAGGGGGAACCATTGAGCTTGGTGAGTTAACTTGTTTCAAAGTATACTTTTTCTTTTTTTAAATACATTTGTAAAATAAAAAATACACTGTCATTATGAGGTATTCTCTGTAGAATATAAGGACAAAAAAAATTAATGTATTCTAGTTTGGAATAAGTCTGCAGCATAACAAAATGTGGAAAAAGTGAAGCCCTGTGAATACTTTCCGGATGCACTGTAACAGCAACTGTTGGTGTGTCAGCAATGTCGGAGCCTGTATATTTTTGGCTTGTGAGAGCAATCAATCAATTAAGTTCAAGTTAAAGTACCGTTGATTGTCAAACACACACTAGGTGTGGTGAAATTTGTCCTCTGCATTTGCTCCATCCCTTTGTTCACCCCCTGGGGAAGTGAGGGGAGCAGTGGGCAGCAGTGGTGGCCACGCCCGGGAATAATTTTTGGTGATTTAAAGGCCTGCTGAAATTAGATTTTCTTATTGAAACGGGGATAGCAGGTCCATTCTATGTGTCATACTTGATCATTTCGCAATATTGACATATTTTTGCTGGAAGGATTTAGTAGAGAACATTGACGATAAAGTTCGCAACTTTTGGTCGCTAATAAAAAAGCCTTGCCTGTACCGGAAGTAGCAGACGATGTGCGCGTGACGTCACTGGTTGTAGGGCTCCTCACATCCTCACATTGTTTATAATCATAGCCACCAGCAGCAAGAGCGATTCGGACCGAGAAAGCGACTATTTCCCTATTAATTTGAGCGAGGATGAAAGATTCGTGGATGAGGATAGTGAGACTAAAGGACTAGAAGAAAAAAAAAAAGGCGAGGGCAGTGGGAACGATTCAGATATTATTAGACACATTTACTAGGATAATTCTGGAAAATCCCTTATCTGCTTATTGTGTTACTAGTGTTTTAGTGAGATTATAAAGTCATACCTGAAAGTCCGAGGGGTGTGGTGGCCGCCAGTGTCTCTGGTGGAAGCTATGGAGGAGCCAAGAAAGTCACAGCTGCCTCTGACAGCTGCAGGAGGACGCAAGATCCGCTCATGTCTCCGGTAAGAGCCGACTTATTACCACAATTTTCTCACCGAAACCTGCCGGTTGACATGTGGTAGAGAAACATGTTCGCTTGACCGCTCTGTTCCATATTAAAGCTTCACAACAAACAAACAAACACCAGCTGTGTTTGTGTTGCTAAAGACAGCTGCAATCCACCGCTTTCCACCAACAGCATTCTTCTTTATAGTCTCCATTATTAATTGGATAAATCGCAAAAGATTCAGCAACAAAGATGTCCAGAATACTGTGTAGTTATACAATTAAATCGAACGACTTTTAGCCGTGAGTGGTGCTGGGATAAAATGTCCGCTCCAACCAATAACGTCACAAGCACGCGTCAACATAAGCGTGATCATTCCGCAACGTTTTCAACAGGACACTTCGCGGGAAATTTAAAATTGCAATTTAGTCAACTAAACCGGCCGTATTGGCATGTGTTGCAATGTTTAGATTTCATCATTGATATATAAACTATCAGACTGCGTGGTCGGTAGTAGTGGGTTTCAGTAGGCCTTTAACCCCCAATTCCAACCCTTGATGCTGAGTGCCAAGCAGGGAGGTAATGGGTCCCATTTTTATAGTGTTTGGCGTGACTCGGCCGGGGTTTTAACTCACAACCTACCCATGTCACAGCGGACACTTTAACCACCAGGCCACTTAATCAAAGTTTATTCATATAGCCCTAAATCAAAGTGTCTCAAAGGGCTGCACAAGCCACAACGACATCCTCAGCTCAGATCCCACATCAGGGCAAGAAAAAACTCAACTCAATGGGATACAATGAGAAACCTTGGAGGGGACAGCAGATGTGGGGACCCCCTGGCCCCCTGGCCCCCTGGGCAACCGGTGCAATGGACGTTGAGTGGATCTTGTTAATAGTGTGAGTGGAGACAGGACAGCAGGGCAGAGATGTCCCCAACTGATGCACAGATGAGTGGTCCACCCCGGTCTTGACTTTGAACAGCTAGCGCCTCATCTGTGGTCACCTAATAACCTCTCCACGTAGGAGAGGGGGGAAGAGCAGAAAAGAGACGGCAGATCAACTGGTCTAAAAGGGGGGTCTATTTAAAGGCTAGTGTATACAAATGAGCTGAGGGGGCTTAAATGTTTCTACTGAGGTAGCATCTCTAACTGTTACTGGGAGGGCATCCCAGAGGACTGGAGCCCGAATAGAAAACGCTCTATAGCCCGCGGACTTTTTCTTTTTTTAGCAATTTAACAAAGTTTAGCAACCAACATGAGGTATGGTTTGTATATTCTGTCACGTTATTCTCTTACTTAAGGATTGTGAATGATAGGCAAAATTCCTCCCAAAATTTCAGATCCCCGTTAATAATTTTTCTACAACGTGTGAACGTGCTGATCCTGTAGCGAAAGCGATAAAATGAATACATGTCGGGAAAATGGGATTGCAAATCTCAGCAAAATTGGCTGGCTGGCTAACATTTAAAAACCAGGTTAAAGCTTGTCGTTATTAAACCCAGAGAGGCGTTCCGCAGCATGTGCAAAAAGATTCCAAACTTTGCTCAAAGGCCATCTATAGGCCCCTTCCCACCTCCTAGATCTACAGGTTCCTGTTGAAGTGTGTGGTTTGTGTTTCAACCGCATTTCACAGTTCAGGGTAGTTTATACAACTCAGGCTGATGATGGATGGAGGAGTGGTTTAGTATATTGCAGGGCTACCAAGCCTCATGCTTTAAGTGTGACAGACACGCAATTTAACCCTTTCTCACGCCACACATTTGACATTTCTCACACTTATATTTCCCCATCCACTAATATATATTTATATTTTTCATGATGATAAACTTTGGCCCTTGCTGACTGAGCAGACCAATCTCATCAGTCCCTTGAGCCCGAATCTAACCAACCACGAAAGGCACCGCCATGTATATATCTATATATATTTATATTTATCCATTCATCCATCCATCTTCTTCCGCTTACCCGAAGTCGGGTCGCGGGGGCAACAGCCTAAGCAGGGAAACCCAGACTTCCCTCTCCCCAGCCACTTCGTCTATCTATATGTGTATATATATATATATATATCAAATTGATAACAAAATACCAATTCCTGGCATACCGCAGCAGCTCTATGACATTCCAGATGTGGATATCCAATTATTAAAGAATATAAGTGTGACAGACTCGCACTGTCCGGGTTCCAAGGACCACCAAGAAATGACATAGCTGTGGGCATGTTTAGACTTCTTTATTCTTTCAATAAAGACGCTGTCTCTGGTCGGGTCGCTATTCAGCTGCGCCTCCCTCTTCTGCTTGCTCCGCCGTCTGCTTTTCAGCAGCACGTCGTCGTTTCCTTTTTGCTCTCGTTCTCCGTCGCTCTCGCTCTGCATCCGCCTCCTGTTGCATCTCTCATTTTTTCCGGCTCTCTCCCCCACGTTTCCGGCTGTCGCCCTTTTACAGAGTGCAAGAGGATTATTTAATTGTCCCCAGCTGAGTAGCCCGCGCACCTGATCACGAAAGCGGCTTCGCTCCCGGCGCGCCCCGCCTCGCCGCTCGCTCGCCGTCCACGCCTCCTCGTCGCCATCTTGCAGCGGGCTACGGTGTGCCCTGCCTCGCTATCGGACTGCCGGCTCCGCCTCTCCACAATAAGTTTAAAGCATTATCAGATAAAAAATATATTGAGAAAAAGTATTCAGAATACTGTATGTACAAATATATAGCGATGCATATAAAACGTTAAATAATAACGGAGCATCAGCAATAGGGGACGGCGTGGCGCAGTTGGGAGAGTGACTGTGCCAGCAACCTGAGCGATCCTGCTTCAATCCCCACCTTCTACCATCCTAGTCACGTCTGTTGTGTCTTTGAGCAAGCCACTGCTTGCTCAAAGACACTGCTCCTGATGGGTCCTGGTTAGCGCCTTGCATGGGAGCTCCCGGCATCCATGTGTGAATGTGTGTGTGAATGGGTGAACGTGGAAATAGTGTCAAAAGCGCTTTGAGTACCTTGAAGGTAGAAAAGAGCTATACAAGTATAAGCCATTTACCATTTAGCAATTATTCTACAAGAAAACATTGTTTTGAATTAATAGCAAGTTACATGGCAGTTAAATAGACATAGCGGTAAATAAAGTAAGTCAAGTTGTGTGCTCAAACTGCAGCAGTGCATTTAATCAGCATAAAAAACATAGCTTCAGAAACAAGACAGGATTCAAAATATGAAATAGCTCCGAAAATCTTAAGTATGAATGTAGCTGGAAGTGTGGTAAATGTGTGGTTAAGTCAATAAAAATAAAAAAAATGGCAGGATAATTGGAATAAAGAAAGAAAAGGTAAGCGGTATTACAAAGTCTAGAGAAGTGTGGGAGTAATAAGAGGAGATAATGGAACTAGGAATTAGGAAGATATCACTGAGTGTATGATATAAAAATCTAAATAGCTCTTTGAAATTAATATGGAACATAACTCTTTTTATATGCATCGCAATTTAAACATGGACAATTATGAAATAGAGTAGTAAACGTCAATAATCAATAATCTATTTATTGTAAAATGAGTAATGCAGACTGTTGTAAAGCCTGACTGCTGTGAGCCATGTCACCGAGAGATCCGACCAACTCCTTTATCATAGTATGTTCCAGTTTAGCACATATTTCCATTAATTTAGTGAATGTGAGAATTAATTTCCCATTACAAATGCACTGTTTTTTAATGTTGCGAGTGATAAACGTTTATTTAGTGAAACAAAAAGAAATGTAAAACTGCATTAATATCCATAACTTATAGATGCTTCAATGATAGATTTTTTATAGAATCGTAGCTCCTGAATTGTAATCGTAATCGAATTGTGATGTGACCAAAGATTCCCACCTCAACATAACACAGGACTGTGTGATTTTTGTAATCAAATAGAAAATGTAAAGCATGTATGAAAGAGGAATGAATCTTTGGGCACCTCACGATTTGATTACGATTACAATTCCGGAGCTAGGATTTGATTAAAAATCAATTATTAATGCGTCTTTAATTTGTGTAAATTGATGCAGCTTTAATTTTTTTTTTGTTTCACTAAATAAGCATTCATCACTTTTAAAAGGAGTGTATTTGTAAAACGAAAAAGTTGAATCCCTATTTGCATTTATTAATGGAAATCTGTGCAAAACTGGAACCTAAGTGCCCTAAAAGAAAGCAGTCAGTTGGATCTCTTGGTGAGGTGGCTCGCTGCAGTCAGCCGCATTTAGAACTGATTTCATTACTTTTTTATTTATTATTATTATTTTTTTTACAGTAAATAAATATTCAATTGTTGGTGTTTACTGATCAATTTTACAATCGCTCATGTCCGAAATGCAATGCATCTAAAAATAGATTATTTCCCCCACCTAGAATTAATACAGTGTTATGAAATATGATAGAGATAGGGAAATAATGACAAATAAGTTAGTGAGAGACGCTAAAGGTGAGGACATCAGTCTAAATGTATGCATTGACATTAAAAAAGGGCCCAAATTTTGGAACGCACCGTGACACTAACGTTTTCCAATTGGCAGCTTTAATATTACTATGCTGATACCATGTGAATAAACAGACAATATTATGTTATTTTACTATAAAGTAAGTGATTGTTGGTGTTTACTGATCAATTTTACAATCGCTCATGTCCGAAATGCAATGCATCTAAAAATAGATTATTTCCCCCACCTAGAATGAATACAGTGTTATGAAATATGATAGAGATAGGGAAATAATGACAAATAAGTTAGTGAGAGACGCTAAAGGTGAGGACATCAGTCTAAATGTATGCATTGACATTAAAAAAGGGCCCAAATTTTGGAACGCACCGTGACACTAACGTTTTACAATTGGCAGCTTTAATATTACTATGCTGATACCATGTGAATAAACAGACAATATTATGTTATTTTACTATAAAGTAAGTGATTGAAATAAAAAAGCAATCATATACAAAACGATATGATTTAAAAAATAAAGTGTACCGAATTGTTCTTGAAAAAAAGTCAGGCTTTTATCCGCAATGTCCAACAGTCAGAAAATCGTCCTATCGGTAAATGAGGAATTCATGAGGGTCAGGTGATTTATTTTGGTCCATTTGATCTTTGAATTACAATACATAAATAATAGATAAATAATATATTAAATAAACACAATAATAATAATAATACATTTTATTTGGGGCAGCACGGTGGACAGGGGTTAGTGCGTGTGCCTCACAATAAGAAGGTCCCGAGTAGTCCTGAGTTCAATCACGCCCGAATGCAGCTGAGATAGGCTCCAGTACCCCACCGTGACCCCGAAAGGGACAAGCGTTAAAAAATGGATGGATGGATGGCATTTTATTTGTATTGATGGATTGATTGATTGAAACTTTTATTAGTAGATTGCACAGTACAGTACAGATTCTGTACAATTGACCACTAAATGGTAACACCCGAATAAGTTTTTCAACTTGTTTAAATCGGGGTCCTCATTAATTCATGGGACAAATATCATCATAATACAGTCATCACACAATTTTATCATATATGGCACTTAACATTTGAATAACAAATAAAAAGTAAAAACATCCAACGCATTAAAACAAGACAGAATAAAAACTAGGTTAAAATTAGATATATGCTTTTTTAAAAAGGTAGGTTTTTAGCCCTTTTTTAAAAAGCATCCACTGTCTGTGGGGCCCTGAGGTGGTCAGGGAGGGTGTTCCACAGACGGGGAGCGGCAGCTTCAAAAGCTCTGTCCCCCATGGTATTGAGCCCTGTCCTGGGCGCGAGCAGACAGTGTGGTTGGCCTGACCGGGTCCGAGCTGAGGTGTGTGGTGTGAGGAGGTTGGTGAGGTAAAGTTAAAGTTAAAGTACCAATGATTGTCTCACACACTCTTGGTGTGGTGAAATTATTCCCTGCATTTGACCCATCACCCTTCATCACCCCCTGGGAGGTGAGGGGAGCAGTGGGCAGCACCGGCGCCCGGGAATCATTTTTGGTGATTTAATCCCCAATTCCAACCCTTGATGCTGAGTGCCAAGCAGGGAGGTAATGGGTCCCATTTTTATAGTCTTTGGTGTGACTCGGCCGGGATTTGAACTCAAAACCTACCGATCTCAGGGCAGACACTCTAACCACTAGGCCACTGAGTGGGGGCATCACCGTGCAGACAGTGGTGGGTGTGCAAGAGGACTTTGTACTCAATGCGGGCGGTGACGGGGAGCCAATGAAGGGTGCGGAGGATAAGGGTGATGTGCTCATACTTCCGCACCCTTGTCAGGACTCTGGCAGCGCTGTTCTGAACATACTGGAGCTTTTGGAGGCTTATGCCAGGGATCCCGATGAGGAGTGCGTTACAGTAATCCAACCTGGAGGAGACAAAGGCATGGACAAGGAAGGGGTGAAGTTTGGAGATGGAGAGGTGGGGGTCAAACTTAAGGAAATAGTTGTGGCCAAAAAATGAAACTAAGGCTATGTGGGAAGAATTGAGTTGTTGAGGAGTACCAGTTTGGAAGGCTTCAGTTTTTGAGCCGTTAAGCTGCAGGAAGTTTGGACTCATCCATGTGTTTACTCCAGGATGGAGCTGAGACTAACAAAAGTGGGAGGAGGACCTAGAAGGGGAGACCTTAAGGTAGAGTTGTGTGTCGTCAGCATAGCAGGGGAAATTAATTCCATGTCTGCTGACGACACACCCGAGGGGAAGCATGTACATGGTGAAGAGGGTTGGACCGAGTACGGAGCCCTGGGGGACCCCACAGGTTACGGTGTGAGGATGAGAACAATTTTTGTGACAATAATCACAAAATTGGCACCTCAGATGCCTTCTACTGTGTCTTCTTCTCTGGCAAAGCAGGTGTGTAGTGGAGTGGATTTGCAATATACAATCATCCACAGTTTCATTAATATTTGTTTATGTACAAGGTTGAACCCAGAAGCGCCAAATGTACATTAGTGAGTTAAATTGTGGCCGTAAATAAAAAAATGTATACTAAATCTCCAAAATTATTCCCGAGCGCAGTCACCGCTGCTGCTCACTGCTCCCCTCACCTCGCAGGAGGTGGAACAAGGGGATGGGTCCAAAACAGAGGGTCATTTCAACACACCTAGTGTGTGTGTGATATCAGTGGTACTTCCAACTTTAACTTGAAGGGGAACAATATCACCAGACCTATGTAAGCATCAATATATACCTTAATGGTGCAGAAAAAAGACCATATATTTTTTTAACCGATTTCCGAACTCTAAATGGGTTGATTTTGGCGAATTAAACCCCTTTCAGTTTATCGCTCTGGAGGCGATGACGTCAGAATGTGACGTCGCCGAGGTAATACAGCCGACATTTTCATTTTCAACACATTGTAAACATTGGGTCTCAGCTCTGTTATTTTCCGTTTTTTCGATTATTTTTTGGAACCTTGGAGACATCATGCCTCGTCGGTGTGTTGTCGGAGGGTGTAACAACACTAACAGGGAGGGATTCAAGTTGCACCAGTGGCCCGAAGATGCGAAAGTGTCTGCCGCCAGACCCCCATTGAATGTGCCAGAGTGTCTCCACATTTTACCGGCGATGACAGACATGACACAGAGATGTATGGATAACCTGCAGATGCTATTCGCCATTTTTTGTTTACATTGGCAGCACTGTATAACGTCACAGGGAAATGGATAGTCGCATCGCGAATAGCGAAAATCAAGCACTTTAAAGCTTTTTTTAGGGATATTCGGGGACTGGTAAAATTTTGAAAAAAAATTAAAAAAATACAACAAAACAACCTATCCCCAGGTGCATGTCTTTGGAAGTGGGAGGAAGCCGGAGTACCCGGAGGGAACCCACGCATTCACGGGGAGAACATGCAAACTCCACACAGAAAGATCCCGAGCCTGGATTTGAACCCAGGACTGCAGGACCTTCCGCCCGTTGTAGCTGAGATAGGCGCCAGCGCCCCCCGCGACCCCGAAAGGGAATAAGCGGTAGAAAATGGATGGATGGACAACAAAACAATGGGAACTGTTTTTTATTGTTTTCAACCCTTTTGAAATTGTGATAATGTTCCCCTTTAAACACTGATGTGTGTGTGCGTATGTGCATGTGTGTGTGAGAGGAATGGATGGGGTGATGTTCATTTGTGCCCATGTGTATGCCGTGGCTCTCTGCGGTAACAAAGTGAAAAATAGGGCTCTTGGTCTCTGACTGGTTGGCCGCCCCTGGTCCATGCAGACTGGACTGGAGTGGAGGAACTGAGCTTGGGGGTACAAGACATAATAGAGAATGTTGATTTTACAATATTCTTTTTTTAAACATTCCGCCTTGTGTCCGAATGCAGCTGAGATAGGCTCCAGTGACCCCTCGCGGCCCCTAAAGGGACAAGCGGTAGAAAATGGATGGATGGATGGATGGGTTGTCATAAATGATTAATTGGATTTTTATGTAAAATTGATAAATCGTGCAGTCCTAGCCCTTTTAGTGCCTTTTCCTTGCCAATCACAAAAAATGATCCTCTTTTGGCTAATACTTTATTTACCGTATTTCCTTGAATTGCCGCCGGGGCGCTAATTAATTTAAAACCTCTTCTCACTCCAGCGCTTACCAAAGGCATGCGGTAAAAGTAAGCATGCGCTGATTATTTTAAAGGCCTACTGACATGAGATTTTCTTATTTAAACGGGGATAGCAGGTCCATTCTATGTGTCATACTTGATCATTTTGCAATATTGCCATATTTTTGCTGAAAGGATTTAGTAGAGAACATCCACGATAAAGTTCGCAACTGGAGAAAAGCCCTGCCTCTACCGGAAGTCGCAGACGATGACGTCACATGTTGAGGGCTCCTCATATATTCACATTGATTTTAATGGTAGCCTCCAACAAAAAAACGCTATTCAGACCGGGAAAACGACAATTTCCCCATTAATTTGAGCGAGGATGAAAGATTTGTGTTTGAGGATATTAATAGCGACGGACTAGAAAAAGAAAAAAAAAAAGTTTAAAAAAACCACAACGCGATTGCAATCACGTTGCATTTGAGACGGATTCATATGTTTTTAGAGACATTTACTAGGAGAATTCTGGGAAATCCCTTATCTTTCTATTGTGTTGCTAGTGTTTTAGTGAGTTTAACAGTACCTGATAGTCGGAAGTGTACGTCCACGGCCGGGTGTTGATTCGCAGTGTCTCGGGGAAGTCGACGGCAGCTGTATGGACGGCACCAGCTCAGCTGATTATCCGGTAAGAGGCGACTTTTTAACCAAAATTTTCTCACCGAAACCTGCTGGTTGACATGTAGTTCGCTGTGATCCATACTAAAGTTTCACCTCTGTGAATTTTAAACAAGGAATCACCGTCTGTTTGTGTGGCTAAAGGCTAAAGCTTCCCAACTCCGTCTTTCTACTTTGACTTTTCCAATATTAATTGAACAAATTGCAAAAGATTCAGCAACACAGATGTCCAAAAATACTGTGTAATTATGCGGTTAAAGCAGATGACTTTTAGCTGTGTGTGTACGCAGCGCTCATATTCATAACAGCCCGTGACGTCACGCGTACACGTCATCATTCCGCAACGTTTTCAAGAAAAAAGTCCCGGGAAATTTAAAATTGCAATTTAGTAAACTAAAAAGGCCGTATTGGCATGTGTTGCAATGTTAATATTTCATCATTGATATATATAAACTATCAGACTGCGTGGTGGGTAGTAGTGGGTTTCAGTCGGCCTTTAAAACCTCTTCTCACTCCGGCACTTACCAAAGGCATGCAGTAAAAATTTGAGTGTGATGTAAGTTTGGACCTTAAATCCTACTGAATAGCTCTTAATCTTCTTCCCTTTATGCGATTTCAAATGACCGGTATTGAAATCAGGCTGCTCCATTTTGAAAATGATGACAGGGGTAGTGTCACTCGTGACATCGCAAGTTTGACCAGGCGGTAATACTAAGCATGCGCTAATTATTTAGCGAAGCGAGTTTGACCCGGCAGTAATTCGAGGCAGGCGCATGCTAAATGCCATGCGGCAAATCAAGGAAATACAGTATTTATTTTTGGTACTCTGGCTAGCAACTGTATTTTCATAAAGGGTGTAGCTGCTCTCCTATATTATGAATCATCACCTCCATTGCGACAAATGAATTGCATTTCTTACAAGTATTATTATCATTGGAAGACTGGGGCACAAGGCTAAACATGTTGCACAGAATAAGACCAAGCAGAAGCAGACAAGAAGGCTAAACTAGCTTTTGTGTTTAGGTATTATTCGATATTTTTAAGATACATGAAGCAGAGGAAGATAGACCAAATTCAGAAAACCGAGCAGGAAAACTCAAAAATACTTCATCATCAAACAATCCAAGAAAAAGTAATTTCAAAGGACTGCATTTTTGAAGAAACAAAAAATAACCCAACACATTTCGTAATCCATGACAAGGACCGAACCTAGAAACGGAGGAGGAAGTATACACAGTCTAATCACATGACGAGAGACAGCTAAGGAAGATGCCAGGGAAAGAAAGAAGTTGACTGTCTGACACATAGAAACCAAATCAATCGCCAAATAAAAACAGAACGTACGAGCACATTAAAAAAATTATATTGAACAGAGAATCAAGGAAGGAATATGCAGGCATGTTTTACTGTTATTCCATATCATTTATAGTAGAATAACTGAACAAAAAAAATAAATGTCCAGGAAAGTATGCCTGAAGGCTTGTTGTAATTGAATGATGCTGTTACACACAGAAGTCTTTGTGTTGAGATGTCTATCTCCTCTGGAAAGGATACAAATAGGAGGAGAAAGTGAGGAAAAAAGTAACTATGCTCAAACACTGACATGGCCAGTATTGCGCAACATTAATTACAGTAACTTGTTGGATAAATTGTACATGTCAGAGTAGTTTTAATGCAACATATTTTTTTACTTCTACTTGACTATTTTTTGTAAAGAACAAACACTTATTTTACTCCACTGCATTCTATTTCATTTTGATCACTACATTTATTTACTATATTTTTATTTATATTCTTTTAACTAGAGCTTGCACCTGAGGATAGGTTGATTGGCAACACTAAATTGGCACTAGTGTGTGAATGTGAGTGTGAATGTTGTCTGTCTGTGTTGGCCCTGCCATGAGGTGGGTGACTTGTCCAGGGTGTACACCGCCTTCAGCCCGAATGCATCTGAGATAGGTTTCAGCGACCCCCCCCCCCCCTCCCCCCGTGACACCGAAAGGGACGAGGTAGAAAGTGGATGGATGGAATTGGAGCTTGCAAAGACATGCATTAGGCTTGTCAGAGACTTTTTCACTGGGAACTGTCACATGGTTTTGTTTCACTAATCCAGTGTTTTTCAACCACTGTGCCGCCGCACACTAGTGTATTTGGGTTAAAAATATTTTTTGCAAACCAGTAATTGGGGATAGGTTGATTGGCAACACTAAATTGGCCCTAGTGTGTGAATGTGAGTGTGAATGTTGTCTATCTGTGTTGGCCCTGCGATGAGCTGGCGACTTGTCCAGGGTGTACCCGCCATCCGCCCGATTGTAGGTGAGATAGGCTCCAGCGCCCCCCGCGACCCCGGACGGGACAAGTGGTAGAATATGGATGGATGGATAAGTATAGTCTGTAAATTATGTGGCGTTGTTGAGTGTCGGTGCTGTCTAGAGCAGTGGTTCTCAACCTTTTTTCAGTGATTTGCCCCTTGTGAACGTTTTGTTAATTCAAGTACCCCCTAATCAGAGTGAAGCATTTTTGGTTGAAAAAAAGAGATAAAGAAGTAAAATACAGCACTATGTCATCTGTTTCTGATTCATCAAATTGTAAAATATTGCTCATTTGAACTATTTGGAAAGAAAGATATAAAAATAACTAAAAACTTGTTGAAAAAAGAACAAGTGATTCAATTATAAATAAAGATTTATACACATAGAAGTAATCATCAACTTAAAGTGCCCTCTTTGGGGATTGTAATAGAGATCCATCTGGATTCATGAACTTAATTCTAAACATTTCTTCACAAAAAAAGAAATCCTTAATATCAATATTTATGGACCATGTCCACAAAAAATGTAGCTGTCAACACTGAATATTGCATTGTTGCATTTATTTTTCACTGTTTATGAACTTACATTCATATTTTGTTGAAGTATTATTCAATACATTTATTTTTAAAGGATTTTTGAATTGTGGCTATTTTTACAATATTTTAAAGACATCTCACGTACCCCTTGGCATACCTTCAAGTACCCCAGGGGTACTCGTACCCTCACTTGAGAACCACTGGTCTAGAGCTCGGCAGAGTAACCGTGTAATACATGAGATGGCGTGGCGCGGTTTTGAGAGTGGCCGTGCAATCAACCTGAGGCTTCCTGGTTCGATCCCCACCTTCTGCCAACCTAGTCACGTGCATTGTGTCCTTGAGCAAGACACTTCACCCTTGCTCCTGATGGGTCGTGGTCAGGGCCTTGCATGGCAGCTCCCGCAAGGACAAGTGTTAGAAAATGAATTATTATTCTACGTGTTCGTTAACTGTTAATATCTGGTTATTTTCTCTTAACATGTTCTATCTACACTTCTGTTAATATGTGATAATCACCTATTCTTCTGGTGTTTTGATGCTTTATTAGTTTTGGATGATACCACAAATTTGGGTATCAATCCGATACCAAGTCGTTACATTGGTCATATTCAAAGTCATATTTCATATTTCCTGAGTTTTTAAACATAATATACATTTTTAAAAAATGAAAAAAAATATCGATGTAATCATAGTAGTATCGACTAGATACGCTACTGTACTTGGTAATTTACAGTGGATGTCAGGTGTAGATCCACCCATGGCATTTGTTTACATTGTGAAGCCAGTGAGCTACGATTTGTAGTGAAGCATGTTTAGCTATTCCTCGTCCTGCAGGGATGATACTTGTAAAAAAACTTACTTTATTTGTCGCCATGGAGGCGAGGATTAGTGATTTAGAAGTAGCTACAACACTGCCGACGGGGGCTGGACGTAAGCTGCTATTTAACTAGCCATGTCTTAAAGCACCTCTTCCGGTATTTTAGTGTTATAACTTTACCTTTTCCATTAGTTTTTAAGTCAAAATGCATCCGTTCTCTCTTTTGTCATGACGTGACGACGACGCGGGAGGTTTAGGGGTGCGGATCGGAATCTTTTTAGAGGCGGTATAGTACCGAACATTATTCATTAGTATCGCGGTACTATACTAATAATAATAATAATGGATTAGATTTATATCGCGCTTTTCTATTGTTATATACTCAAAGCGCTCACAGAGAAGTGGGAACCCATCATTCATTCACACCTGGTGGTGGTAAGCTACATCTGTAACCACAGCTGCCCTGTTGTAGACTGACGGAAGCGTGGCTGCCAGTTTGCGCCTACGTCCCCTCGGACCACCACCAATCATTCATTCATCATTCATTCACCGGTGTGAGCGGCACCGGGGGCACAGGGTGAAGTGTCCTGCCCAAGGACACAACGGCAGCGACTTTGATGTCTATAGGTGGGAAGCGAACCTGCAACCCTCAGGTTTCTGGCACGGCCGCTCTACCCACTACGCCATGCCGGTATACTGCACAACCATAGTATACATATATATATATATATATATATATATATACATATATATATATATATATATATATATATACGCACTAATTGACTAAAAGAGTGCGCACTTGCCGCACACTCGCAGCGCGAGCGGTATGATGTCACGTTATCGATGGGAAAATGCATTTTTTGACAATATGATTTGCCTGAGCGACTAGGAGACCCCAAAAGTAACAAGCGGTAGAAAATAAATTAAAAAGGACAAATCAAAAAAACAAACTTGAGACTTCCCGCGGGCCGGATTATGGACGCTGGTGGGCCGTATTCGGCCCGCGGACCATAGTTTAGGGACCACTCCAAAGTACCGTTAAGTCGCAGTTTTTTTCATAGTTCGGCCGAGGGTGCGACATATACTTTGGAGCAACTTATGTGTGAAATTATTAACACATTACAGTAAAATATCAAATAATATTATTTATCTCATTCGCGGAAGAGACGAAGAAAATGTCAGCAATAGTCACACACACACGTCAACCAATAAAAAATTTGGTGGGGTAGGGTAATGGCAGAAGTGCATTGTGGGTCATGGAATGCTAACTGCTATATGCTATATGCTACTGCCGTAGCTATTAAAATTGATCATTTCATCGTTGGCGGTAACTTATAAAAACTGAGAAGGGCTGAACAAAAATGGCACCAAAAAGGAAATCATGTACTGCAGATTACAAGCTGGACGTAGTGAAATATGCAGCAGAAAACGACAAGAGGGAGCGGCGCATACCTTTGGAGTTGGCAGAGTTGTTTAGAAGCGACATCGAGGAAGAAGATTTAATCCGATTTATCGATTAGGGTTGACAGATTGTTTGGTAAACGTATAGCATGTTCTATATGTTATAGTTATTTGAATGACTCTTACCATAATATGTTACGTTAACATACCAGGCATCTTCTTAGTTTGTTATTTATGCCTAACGTACACTTATTCAGCATGTTGTTCACTATTCTTTATTTATTTTAAATTGTCTTTCAAATGTCTATTCTTGGTGTTGGATTTTATCAGATAAATTTCCCCCAACAATACGACTTATACTTCAGTGCGACGTATACATGTTTTTTTCCTTCTTTATTATGCATTTTCGGCCGGTGCGACGTCTACTCCGGAGCGATTTATAATCCGAAAAATACGGTATTACTCTTACTTGAGTACAATTTTTACACCGTACCCTACTCTGCTCTTACTGCCTCTGAATGTTTTTTTTACGGAGTAGTCATTTTCTTGGCAAACAGTCAAGTGGGTGGCACACAATGTCCACTGGCAAAAACGTGTAACACTCTGATTGATGACCTGCCTTTCATTTTGACTTGTACCTTAACAAGGGTGTTTTGATTTTGGAGTAGAAGACTGAACACCATTGTGAAGAATTGTTATTGCATCTTTGTCTTCTGGCCCTGTATATAAGGCTGGCACACAGTTGTTATACTCAACATTTTTGTATCAGTATGTCTGAGGGTAGGAAAAGTGAAATGACAAATAGGTATGTTCATATTTTTTTGCACAAGTCATTATTGGACAATCTTGATATTGTTACATCAATCAATCAATCAATGTTTATTTATATAGCCCTAAATCACAAGTGTCTCAAAGGGCTGCACAAACCACGACGACTTACTCAGTACAGAGCCAACATAAGGGCAAGGAAAAACTCACACCCAGTGGGACGTCGGTGACAGTGACAATGATGACTATGAGAAACCTTGGAGAGGACCGCATATGTGGGCAACCGCCCCCCCCCCCTAGGGGACCGAAAGCAATGAATGTTGTGCGGGTCTAACATGATATTGTGAAAGTCCAGTCCATAGTGGATCTAATAAAACGGTGATAGTCCAGTCCAAAGTGGATCTAATATCGTAGCGAGAGTCCCGTCTTTAGTGGAGCCAGCAGGAAACCATCCCAAGCGGAGGCAGATCAGCAGCGCAGAGATGTCCCCAACCGATATACAAGGGAGCGGTCCATTCTGGGTCACGACTCTGGACGAGCGGTCCATCCTGGGTCCCGACTCTGGACAGCCAGTACTTCATCCATGGCCACCGGACCTGTGTCCCCCCCACCCGCCCTCCACAAGGGAGAGGGGGACAGAGGAGAAAAAAAAAAGAAACGGCAGATCAACTGGTCTAAAAAGGGGGTATACTTAAAGGTTAGAATATACAAATTAATTTTGAGATGAGACTTAAATGCTTCTACCGAGGTAGCATCTCGAACTGTTACCGGGAGGGCATTCCAGAGTACTGGAGCCCGAATAGAAAACGCTTTATACATAGTTGAGTAGTATTGTTTCACTTTTTCCACATTTTGTTATGATACAGCGTTATACCAAAATAGAATACATTAATGTTTGTCCTCAAAATTCTACAGACAATACCCCATAATGACAATGTGAAAATGTTGTTTTTTTTAATTTTGCAAATGTATTAAAAACAAAAATAACAAACAAATGATATGTACATAAATAAATATGCTCGATGCTCTGTTGATGCAAATTCGGCAGCAATTACAGCCTCAAGTCTTTTTGAAAAGCTTGACACACTGATCTTTGGACAGTTTCGCCCATTCCTCTTTGCAGCGCCTCTCAAGCTCCATCAGATTGGATGAGAAGTGTTGGTTTTTATCCAGGATGTCTCTGTACATAGCTGAATTTATCTTAGTCTAGTCAGGGAGGCGACCAAGAGCCCGATGGTCACTCTTTCAGAGCTAGAGCTTTCCTCTGTTGAGAGAGGAGACCCTTCCAGAAGACCAACCACCTCTGTGGCAAACCACCAATCAGGCCCATATGGTAGAGTGACCAGATAGAAGCTATTTTTTTAGTTAAAAGTTTGCCAAAATGGGCCTGAAAGATTCTTAGACGTTACGAAGCAACATTCTTTGGTCTGATGAGACAAAGATTGAACTCTTTAGGGCTCATCCCCAGGCCAATATCATCAGCAGGAACTGGGAGACTAGGCAAAATAGAGGGAAAGATGAATGTAGCAATGTACAGAGACATGTTTGATGAAAACCAACGCTTCCCATCCAAACCAAAAGAGCTCGAGAGGCGCTGCAAAGAGTAATGGGCGAAATTGCCCAAAGGTAGGCGTGCAAAGCTTGTGGCATTGTATTCAAAAAGACTTGAGGCTGTTATTGCTGCCAAAATCGCATCAACAAAGTATTGAGCAAAAGCGATAAATACATACGTACGTGTTGTTGTTTTTTATTTTTACACACTGTTGGACCAGCGATGAGGTGACGACTTGTGCAGGGTGTACGTGCCTTCCGCCCAAATGCAGCTGAGAAGGGCTCCAAAACCCCCCGCGGCCCTGAAAGGGACAAGCAGTAGAAAATTGATGGATGAATGGACAAAATTTGCACACAAAAAAATCCATGACTTTATATCTAATATGAATTTATAAAGGTATCTTTACATACAATGGATGATCGGATTGACAGGCTAATGAAAATTATTGTCACGATGGTTTTAGAC
This sequence comes from Nerophis ophidion, assembly GCF_033978795.1. Lineage (NCBI taxonomy): Eukaryota > Metazoa > Chordata > Actinopteri > Syngnathiformes > Syngnathidae > Nerophis > Nerophis ophidion. Next base: position 37,068,817 of record NC_084627.1, read on the forward strand.
TTGTACAAACAAATTAGATTTATACTGACTAACATTGATATAAAACAGCGACCCCAAAAGGGACAAGTGGTAGAAAATGGATAGATGGACGGAAATGCCTCTGTGTTGCTATTAGTCGGTGACGCTATTTTGAAGTTCTTATAGGACAGGGGTCGGCAACCCGCGGCTCCGGAGCCGCATGCGGCTCTTTGGCAACTCTGATGCGGCTCAGCTGCACAATCGCCGACCCCCAAGAATTGTTGCGGGGAGATTCCGGAAATCAATGCCTCTCCCGGCTTAACCCGGAGTCAACGTTCTCCAATTTTCACTCGGAGTACAATATTAAGGGCGTGCCGTGATGATATTTCTCTTAACGTCCTCTTGAACGTCATCCCGCCCGCCATTCACGGGATGCTATTTGCCTCCTCTTGACCATCATCACGCCCGCCATTCACGGGATGCTATTTGCGTGCCGACGGGACACATGCATTTCGCTGCTTCTATCGGCACATGTATGAGATTGCAAGGCATACTGGGTGACACAGAGTACACTGACGTCTGTGATATAAACAACTTCAACACTCCTACTGATATGCGCCACATTGTGAACCCACACAAAAGAAGAATGACAAACACATTTCGGGAGAAAATCCTCACAGTAACACAACATAAATGCATCACAACAAATACCCAGAATCCTTTGCATCCATGCCACAACTTGACTATGTTATACACCCCGCGAGCACCAACCCCCCCCCCCCCCCCCGCGTGGTTGAGGTGGGCCCTTATTCTTGTCATCTGGGTGACCACCAGCAGATATTGGCGAGAATAGTTGTGGCTCCCATTGTCTTCCTCATATTGTGAAACGAGTCGAAATGGCTCCTTTAGTGGTAAAGGTTGCCGACCCCTGTTCTAGGACAACATGTACACATTCATACTTTGTTGAAGTATGCTCCTGTGGGCTATCTCTTGAATGTCAATTATGTTGTGTCACAACATCCAGTAAACAGTACCCTTTTCCTAGAAAAGGTACGCATTTTAACCACATGTTTTTGTTGATTCTAAAGTTCAATATCCCTGAGTGGTGGTGGTCAATGCCCAGAGTTGTTGATCGGATGAACCACAGAGAGGTCATTGTCCTAAAGTAGTCAAACTAAGTGGCACAGGATATGGGGAAAGACACTGCAGCTGCTTGAACACTGTGCTCTCATACTTGTATACACTTTGCCATTATTAGCTTGACATGCTCGCTCAGTCATTAAAAATGCAACTAAACTTAGAATCAACAGAAGAAAATTAATTTACAGCTATTATAATTTGCGTTTTTTTAACTCACTTTTTATGTCTCTTACCATCTTATTCCTCTCTCCTACAGCTCCAATGTAATCAATTATTATTCAAATGAGGTGATAACATCAACTTCTAGCAACTTTTATGACAGCCAATAGCTACTATCACTAATGAGGAGTTGGCAACACTGGAAGATGAGGAGAGATCAGAGAGATTGAGGACAGTGGGCTCCATTGAGCAACCGTTCTTATGAACACAGTACACACACACACACACACACACATATATATATATATATATATATATATATATATATATATATATATATATATATATATATATATATATATATATATATATATATATATATATATATATATATATATATATGTATACGTGTATGTATGTATATAAGTATATATATGTGTGTGTGTATGTATATCTGTATGTATGTATGTATGTACATATATGTATGTATGAATGTATATATATATGTATATATATATATACACTGTATCACTGTATATATATATAATATATGTGTATATATTCTGTGTATATATATATACATATATATATGTGTATATATATGTGTGTGTGTATGTATACAGTATATGTATATCTGTATGTATGTATGTATGTATGTATGTACATATATGTATGTATGAATGTATGTATATATTTATATATATATATATTACAGTATGTGTATACGTACATAGATAGAGAGATATACCGGCCCACAGACACATAATTTTTTTCTAAATTGGGCCCCCTGAGTCAAAATAATTGCCCAGGCCTGCTCTAGTAGTTGTTGTTGCCACTGGTCACAGATGTTTTTCTCTTTCTTTTGCTGTTCGGTTTTGTCCGGAAATAGCCATCAAGTATTATCAAATGTATTAAAAATGGCGACGAATTGCAAATATGAACGTTAAAAGGAGGCGCGATAATGCACAACCAAACAAACTGTGGCTTCCTTTTCACGTTTCTGATTTGCCGAAATGTGCATGACAGAAAGTAGAAATGTTTTCAATGGAACATAATCATTTGTCTTTACACCAGAATAGGAAAAATTTCTGTTTTAAAAATGGACTGCGTGGACATGACCATGACATGGAAACTGCACCCAGTTGTTATTCTAATGGTGGATTCTATGTCTTCAACTCAGGTGCGACCTGCGTTCTAAAGAAGAAGTTCTCAGCATCACAGTTCTGGAGTGACTGTCGAAAGAATAATGTGACAGTTTTCCAGTATATTGGTGAACTCTGCAGATACCTCTGCAACCAACCCAAGGTAAAACTATCCTGCAGTTCAGCATTGTATTTCACTTAAAAGTAAAGTTGGGCATTGATGGGAACAGGGTGTTGCATTACGATTCACCCAGAACTGTCCACATTTTTAAACGTTGATTTGTACTTTTATGCTTTTACTGGAAGAATTAGCTGCCACAGAGGAAACTAGCAGCTAACTGTATCTCAATAGAACTTGTGGAGCCGCTCTCCTTAGTCAGTAATTGTCCATTGTAGCAAAAAAACTACATACATCCATACTACAAGTATTACTATCACTGGAGATTGAGACTTAACATTTTACACTCAGAAGACAAACATGCAGAAGCAGGCTAAAGTAACTTAAAACAACATAAGAAATAAGTGCTTAATAAAGTTTAAGAAGTGTAGCTGGAAGCACGTGACAGCAGAAAGTAATCAGTTCTTAACAGGAAATTAACAAGTATATTAATAAGAGTTCGAGAGAGGATAAACTGTTGGGTGGCTCTTGTTGTTTAGCATTCGCTGCCAGAAACACACGTACGGGCAAGATGGATCCATAAATCGGTAGTGTTGGATACCAAAGGTAGTATCAGTTTACGATAGACATTTCACATGTGTGTATCAGTATACGATTGGCTCTATCCCTGGACACAGGATGACTTTGATGACAAAAAAATGAACGATTTAAATGAATAATAGTTGTTTTTGTTTAGTTATTGTGTACTATTATTGTGTAAATTGGGTGTTGATATTGTTAAATTGTCAGTAGAACTTACCATAAATAAAATTACGGTTAGTAAATATGATTTATAAAAGTCGATTTTACTTATAGATAATTGGAATCGGCTGATTTAAACAACCTGTTTTTGACAAATATTCAGAAGGATGTGTGTAAATGTTTTTATGAGGTTTTCAAAAATAAATTAAACTTTTGTGAATCTCGCAATGCAGAGAAGGTCGACAAAGTTCAGGAAGGAGCTCCCTTTATTAGGGAGAAGGCAGAATAAAAGTAAATCAATTCTAGCAGGAATTTATAAAGCAACAGAACACTTTGGCATACAGCAGATAATGAACCCGAACTAAAAGAGGGAATAAAGTGAAAATAAATAGAAACTAAATGACAATGAGGAACACTTTTTTAAAAATTCTGTTTTACTTTGTTTTACATATATTTATATGTATTATGGTTATTAGTTGTTAGTTTTATTGAACTCGGAGATTTAAAAGGTTAAATTCCAATTAGCTGAGATAGGCGCCCGCGCCCCCCGCGACTCCAAAAGGGAATAAGCGGTAGAAAATGGATGGATGGATGGAAATTCCAATTACAACTTTATAATATACAAAGAACGCAAGTTTATTGCTTTTGGAAGCATGTACATAAATTATGTATTATCATTATATCAATGGTTGATTTGGTCTCAAAAATGAATGGCAATAATCTTGTTAATCGGCAATAATTTGTAAGTCAATATATTGTTGAGGAAAAGAGGAACATTCTGTTTCAATTGATCATCCTTGAAATATTCCTACAGCTTAATTGGAGTCCACCTGTGGTAAATTCACTTGATTGGATATGGTTTGGTTATTCGTGATTATATAAGGTCCGACAAGGCATGGTAGAGCACAAACCAAGCATGAAGTGCAAGGAATTGTCTGTAAAAATCCGAGACAGGATTGTCTCGAGGCACAAATCTGGTGAAGGGTACAAAAAATATCTGCTGCCTTTAAGGTCCCAATTAGCACAGTGGCCTCAATCATTCGTAAATAGAAGAATGGAAATTTGGAACCACCAGAACTCTAAACTTTGCGATCGAGGGAGAAGGGCCCAAGTCAAGGAGGTGGATATCTGTCAGAGCTGCAGCATTCCTCTGTTGGGAAAGGAGAACCTTCCAGAAGGACTACCACATCTCTGCAGCAATCCACCAATCGATTGGCCAGACGAAAGCCATTCCTTCGTAAAAAGCACATGGCAGCCCTCCTAGAATTTGCCAAAATGTACCTGAAAGACTCTCAGACCGTAACAAACAACATTCCTTAGTCTAATAAGACAAAGCTTGAAGTCTTTGGCGTTAATGTTTGGAGGAAACCGGGCACCGTTTATCACCAGGACAGTACTATCCCTACAGTGAAGCATTGTGGTGGCACAATTATGCTGCGGGGATGTTTTTCAGCCGCAGGAGTTTTGAGACCAGTCAGGATAGAGGGAAAGATGAATGCAGAAATATACAGAGACATCCTGGATGAAAGCACTCTTGAACTCAGACTGATCGTTAATCTTTCAGCAGGATAACGACCCTCAGCACACAGCCAAGATATTAAACAAATGGCCTCAGGACATCTCTGTAAATGTCCTTGAGTGGCCCACCCAAAGCCCAGGCTTGAATCTGATTGAATATCAGATCTGAAAATGGCTTGCACACCGACACTTCCCATCCAACCGGATGGAGCTTGAGAGGTGCTGCAAAGAGAAACTGCCCAAAGATAGGTGTGCCAAGATTTTGGCATCGTTTTCAAAAAGACTTGAGGCTGTATTTGCATCAACAAAGTATTGAGCAAAGCTTGTGAATACTTGCGTTCATGTGATTTCTTAGTTATTGTTTTTTTTAGATATATTTAAAAAAGCTCAATAAAAAGTTTTTCACATTCTCATTATGGGGTATTGTGTGTAAAATAATGAGGACACAAATTGATTCATTTCCATTTTGAAATAAGGCTTTCAACATAACAATGTCTGAAAAAGTGAAGTGCTGTGAATACTTTCCGGATAACTAAGGTTTATCATTGCATCCCGAACTACTACTAATATGTTAGTACTACTTTAAGGAGTAGACCAGTGATTCTTAACCTGGGTTCGACCGAACCCTATGGGTTCGGTGAGTCGGCCTCAGGGGTTCGGTGGAGGTCAAGCCACACCCGACTCATCTTGTACATCAGACCCTGGCAAATTAAGGCCCCGGGGGCCACATGCGGCCCATTAAGTTTTTCAATCTGGCCCACTGGACATTCCCAAATATTTTTTTTAGATCTATAAGATGGAAAGTAAAGCTGCTATTATGATGTGCACTCATGTTTTATAATGATCGTAAGTCCTGAACTATACAAAGTATTTAAATGGTTGAAATCTGCGCTTTTGCATGAAATACTAGTTACTATGGTAATCTAATTAGTTACTACGTTCATCTAATTAATTACTTTGGTCATCTAAGTAACAGCAGCTCAGACCAGGCACCAAGCAGTGTGGGTGGGGAGTGTTTCCAGAGCCTCAAATGCGGGTGTCAGGGACAGACGCGGAAGGAGATTTTTCCAATATATTAATATATATCAGATTTTAGGTGTTTTTTTGGTTGTTTTTTTTTACCATTTGCATTCATATTTCTCTGTTTGTTGCATTTTTGTTGTGTTTTGCTTGATTGTAAAATATGTGGATGGAGAGGGGGTGTGACGTTCATATGTTGTCAATATTCAGTATTTTAGATTAGAGATTAGATAGAGATTAGATAGTCCATCCATCCATCCATTTTCTGCCACTTATTCCCGTTCGGGGTCGCGGGGGGCGCTGGCGCCTATCTCAGCTACAATCGGGCGGAAGGCGGGGTACACCCTGGACAAGTCGCCACCTCATCGCAGGGCCAACACAGATAGACAGACAACATTCACACTCACATTCACACACTAGGGCCAATTTTAGTGTTGCCAATCAACCTATCCCCAGGTGCATGTCTTTGGAGAGATTAGATAGTACTTTATTTATTCCAACAGGAGAGTTCCTTCAGGAAACTTACAATTTTCAGCACAATCCCATTCAAGATCAGACAAACGTGAGAAAAAAATTGAAGATTAAAATAAAATAAAAAAATCGGTCTTAGCCTGGGCCCTGGAGAGGGGGTGCAGACTGAGGCCAAGGGAAGAAAAAAACCAACAACAACTCATAGCCATAGTACACATCCCTCTTACATGTGTGTAAGAGGGAAACATCAAACATCAAAGAACACAGGACATTAAAGACATTAAAGCAGCAGATACAACAAGACAGTTCTACATACAGCTATGAATAAAAAGTAAAAGAAACATATCCACTGTGGTGGCCTCTGCGGTGTTCCACGCCATCGTCCGCTGGGGTGGAGGAAGCATGGCCAAAGACAGGAGCAGACCCAACAAAGCAACCAAGAGAGCCGACTCCACTCTCGGCCAGTGTCCAGTCTGCATGGATGAGCGAGGATACGTCCAAGGTGACTGAGGTGTCCGATACCTGCTCACCCAGCCAAGACACCGCAAAGCCTCTCCGTCCCAGCGCTCAGTGCTAGCTCTCCAGCCCTGTCCCCTCATCTGCATCTCCTCCAGTCCTTCCAAACTGACTCTGGTGTAGCAGAGACCCAGCAGCTGGTCTCCATGGCCAAAAGGCTCCCGGGAGGCGGATCCAGAAGTCCACAAAAAAAGCACCACAGAGGTCACGAAATTTTCACCCCTTGTCACATAGTCCCAAAGGGTCCCGGACCAAAAGGCCAAAAAATATAATAACACATGAAAAACAAGAGGGAAACACAAAAGGATGACACAAAAGCACAGAGCTCCTGCCAACAGCAGCTACTACAGTGCGCCATCTTGGAAAAAAAAAATTATCCGTCATAGTTAATATTGTAAATCCCACATTCTTAATTTTCATGTACATTCCGGGGGTCTCATTCAGTAAAAAAAATGTAAAATTGCATTCCATTTTTTAAGGCGGTCTGTCATAACGTTTTTAGCATTCGATCTGACATTATTGCAAGGTTTTGTATTAGTTTTCCTAAAAATAAATATACCTGCCACCAGAGATATTTTTTTCTCTAAATTTGGCCCCCGAGTCAAAATAATTGCCCAGGCTAGGTGTACATAAAAACTTCTCCCTATCGGCGTATTATGGATGCGGCAACAGCAGAAGTCAAACTGATTTGCGGGTGTGTCATTTGTTTGTGAGTTCATGCACTGTGTTGGTTTTGTTCTTTGAACAAAGTGATGTTCATGCACGGTTCATTTTGTGCAACACTAAAAAAATAAAAAATAAATCATAAAACTTTTTCTTGAATTTGAAAAAAAACCCATTTTATTTTTTCACTAAAGAAGGGTTCGGTGAATGCACATATGAAACTGGTGGAGTTCGGTACCTCCAACAAGGTTAAGAACCACTGGACTAGACCAAAGTCCACAGGACCACCGTATATTTCATTATTCAGAATATTACCAGTATGTAATTTCTCTGCAGGTTAATTCTTCTATTTAACCATTAAACCCCATACTATTTTTTACAGTATTCGAAGTGCAGAGTAGCCATTTATTACTTTTTACTTAAACTTTATTATATGCTTTGTCATTACTAAGATACCCGACACTTAAATTTATCCCAGAATGGAAAAGCTATGTGCTTGCAGTACTGATTTTTTACATACAGTAACAACAAATAAAACATAATAAAAAACTAAAAATGAGTATTAAGCAATACATCTTGCACACTAAATGGTTGCACGATTTATAGATAATTAATAAAACAAAAACACTATTTTAACACCCGTATTGCACACTGAGCAAAAGTTTTGCACACCAAAAAAACAAATTTACTGTACTGCTGATTATTGATCTGTGATGTTTTCAAGTCCACAGTCCCTCATTAGTGAATCGGGCTCTGCATTGCCAACCAGAAGAAAACTAGGTCTTTGTTTTAGTGTTTGCCTCCTCGCACAGTGAACACATAGACATGCACACACACATTATATGATGGCAAACCTCTTGTTGTTATCAATGCAGGACTGAAGGTCCCCTTTGTTCACTGTCCCTCTCTTATTTGGTTGAGTGGGTGAAAACTTGGCCATTGCACGTCCATCCTTTGTGATTGATTATCAGTCACTGGAAAATTGTGAAGCTCTGATGTTTTTCTTTTTGATCAATGCATGCTTACTCGTTGATGAGTTGACATTAAGTTGATGATTTTTTTTTTGCCTATATGATGTGCGGGTCAGTCAGTGGGCCCAATCCATGGTCATTGGTTCATACAAAGACCACAAACACATGTGCAGTCATTTTTTTTCATCTTTTATTCACATTTTGTATGATGTCACCGTCAAAAGATGAAGATCCGCCTCCACAAGGCCAGAATGTGTGCATTACCACCGTCAGAGGCGTGCAGAAAACCTACGGAAGCATGCAACCCAAACTTTATAACTTGTGATACAGTGGTGCTAAAGAAAAATAATAATACAACTTTGGAGACAACTTTCTTGGTCAAATACTAAATTAAACCGGTGGTTTACTAAGTCAGCTGCTGTAAATTGAGGGTTCAAAAATGCACATCCATGCTATATGACCGTACTAGATTAGTTCTTTAGTCTTAATATTGTCAAAATGTATTATTGCTCTTTAACCAAACTAAATTACTTGATTAATCAAAAATAATTTTCTGTGAAATACTCGATTACTAAAATATTGTAATTTATAGCAGGAATGACCAAGGGGTAGATTGTAGAATAAAATTAAACGAAAACTCAGCAAAAGGCATAATGTAATAAGAAAGGCCTGAAATATACATACTATTACTAACACAACAATCAGCACATGTTATCTTTAAGTAAACGTAACATATTTCATTCTTGTACTGTATAGAGACCCCTTCCATGATCCCCAAATTTTTGTCCCATTCCACCAGTTTGAAAGTAATATTGTGTCTTGTCTCGCCACACCTCTAACAGGTACTTTGCACTAATAAATGCATGCATGTATTAATTACAATTGGGCTGCAACTACTTTTTTTTACTGCTAAATACAGTAGGTATACTCTTCAAAATTCGATTAGTGGACTAATTGTTAAGATCATCGACGTGTCGCATTGACTTGAGTTGAATTGAATAACGTATTTAATTGGGATAATGCATGGTGATCAACATATGAGCAAAATAATCACAATAAATATGCCAGAATTAGGTACAATAACACATTTTTTTCTGTTGTCCTAAGGCAGGTAATGTTTTCTATGACGCATAACATTACAAGATAACTTTAATAAATATCAAAATAGAAAACACGTCAACATAAGATCATCACCAAAGTTTGCACATTACACATGTATATATAGCAGAGGTGTCAAAGTCAATCTGGCCCACGAATGAATTATATATGGTCCATGAGATGATTTTGGATTAGTATTAGAACCGGCCCACAGGCCACAGCCGCCTGCTGCTGTTTTCCACGCACCAATACTCCATCAGTTTTGGTGCTAGGAATGTTCAAGATGGGGTCCCTGGACCCCGTCAAGTCATTAAAATGGGGTCCCACAGTAAATTTTTGGGGTCCCACTTTTTTCAAACCGTTTAGAAAACAATTGATAAATTTATGCATTATCCTGTTATGTCAATTTTTATATTGTGTTTTGGAATTTGGTTGTCTTAAACGTTACTTAATTCATAAAAAATACAAATAAAAAAAAAGAATTTTTTTTTGATGCATATGTAAATGTATTCAGTTATAAACATTCATTCACTTTCTTATTTCCTTAATAGATCCAAAATTAACCGCTGCCGGTATTTTTTTCTATATTTTTATTGCAATATTTTCAGAATGCATTTGTTCTAGTTTTGGCCAAAGTAAAACAAAGAAAATCATTTGAAGTTGTCTTTATTTTTTTTAGTTTCAATGCTATGATTTTAATAGTCCGGTCCACGTGTGCACAGATTTTCCTCCATGCAGCCCCTGTGCTCAATTAAGTTTGACATCCCTGGTGTATAGCATGACATTACACATAGGCTCATGAAGCGTACACCTCTTTAGTGGCTCTACTTTAGTCATCAGCTTTTAAATTCATATTGAGATATTTTTATGTATGTGTAAACAAATAATAAATGCAAAAACAAAAGATGTATTTATTTAGAAATACCTATTAATAATGTAAGTGTGCTGCCGATTAGGATACTTCAAAAATAAAATTGATTATCAAACTTTGTTTTTACCAGCACTTGGCTTCCCCTTGCTTTAAAATGGACCAAAGTATAAAATAATTATTTATGTGAACAAAGGATAATCGAAATGGCAGCAATAAAAACAAACAACAAAACGACACCAAAGATATCTACCGGCTAACTTCTTCAAGATTGAGAGTAGGGCTGGGCGACATATCGATATACTCGATATCTTGTGGGTTTGTATCTGTGTGATATAGAAAATGACTGTATCGTGATATTCGAGTATGTGATCTCACACAGTTGCTTTTAGCTGCGGACATTATACTGCATGCATTTCACACTTTATTGTCTCTCCTTCTCACAGAGACTTAAACAAGCGCACCTTCTTACATACGTCACATACTGTCGCGCGTGCAACATCACACGCCCTCCCCGAGCAGAGAGGTAGCGACATAACATTAGCTGTGATGCTAACGGTGCGTTGCGAGTGGTAGTACGAGAGAGAAGGTGCGAATCTGGTAACAAATGGAGGAATAATTCATTCCCAAGAAAAACAGCACAGGGTGCATCATCTGGCGGTAGTTTGGCTTCAAGCAGGAATATGTTGAACAATTATGCGGCAAAAGCGTTGCTACAAAAAGTAGCACCACTGCTAATGTAGCATCATTTGAAAAGTCACCCGCTAGAGAATAAAATGTGCTTGAAACTCTGCATGTCAACATCTATGTTCGGGGCCACACCCACAAAATGCAGAAGCAACAATTTCCCGATCAACACTGTATGAAAAAAAAATCAACGGAAGGAGATACGTCTGCAGGAACCTACCACATAACAAAAGACATACACTATTTGGTTTCCTATTACGCAGTTCATTTTTATTTGATAGTTTTTGAAATATCTTGTGTTACATCATGCACAAAAGTTCCCTTTATTTGTTTTTAACTATTGTAGCGTTCTGTACAAAAAGTGCACTATAATTTAGTGTTGTTTTGATATGTCATCTTAGTGACATCATGCACAAAAGTGCACTAATAGCTTGTTTTAAAATGTCTCTGACAATCTTGCACTTTCTGTTTTGGGAATGACATGAATGTTTGTGCCACAACTTAATAACTGTTTAATAAATATACTTTTGCTAAATTGACGTAGTTGGGATTTCCTTCTCTGCATGAAAGTTTAAAATGAGCACGTATTAATGCAGTATGAATAAGAATGTTTTAATGTAGACAGATAGAATCATCATACTGCTGTGATTATATGCATCAAGTGTTCATTCAAGGCTAAGGCAAAATATCGAGAAATATATTGATTATCACATGGCCCAAAAAATTTGAGATTAATAAAAGGCCATATCACCCAGCCTTAATTGAGAGTATTTTGTGATGATGATGATGATGATGATGTGACTAGAAAGATGCACACACGTACTGGATACTATATAACAGGGGTCACCAACATTTTTGAAACCAAGAGCTACTTCTGGGGTACTGATTAATGCGAAGGGCTACACTTAAATAAATTGCCAGAAATAGCCAATTTGCCCAATTTACCTTTAATAAATACATATGTATATATATATATATATATATATATATATATATATATGGGTATTTCTGTCTGTCATTCCGTCGTACATTTTTTTTCCTTTTACAGAAGGTTATTTGTAGAGAATAAATTATGAAAAAAACACTTTATTGAATGGTTTAAAACAGGAGAAAAAAGGAAAAAAATGTATAAATTAATTAAATTTTAAAACATAGTTTATCTTCAATTTCGACTCTTTAAAATTCAAAATTCTACCGAAAAAAATTCATAGAAAAACTAGCTAATTTGAATCTTTTTGAAAAAAATACCAAAAGAATTTATGGAACATCATTAGTAATTTTTCCTGTTTTTCCATGTTTTAAATAGGTTAAAATCCAATCTGTACTTTGTTATATTATATAACAAATTGGACCAAGCTATATTTCTAACAAAGACAAATCATTATTTCTTCTAGATTTTCCAAAACAACATTTTTTAAAGAAATTCGAAATAAGATTTAAATTTGATTCTACAGATTTTTTAGATTTGCCAGAATATATATTTTTTAATTTTAATCATAATAAGTTTGAAGAAATATTTTACAAGTATTCTTCGTCGAAAAAACAGAAGCTAAAATGAAGAATTAAATTAAAATGTCTTTATTATTCTTTACAATAATAAAAAAATACTTGAACATTGATTTAAATTGGCAGGAAAGAAGAGGAAGGAATTTAAAATGTAAAAAGGTATTTGTGTTTAAAAATCCTAAAATCATTTTTAAGGTTGTATTTTTTGTCTGAAAATGTCTTTCTGAAAGTTATAAGAAGCAAAGTAAAAAAATAAATGTAATTTTTTTAAACAAGTGAAGACCAAGTCTTTAAAATATTTTCTTGGATTTTCAAATTCTATTTGAGTTTTGTCTCTCTTTGAATTTAAAATGTCGAGCAAAGCGAGACCAGCTTGCTAGTAAATAAATACAATTTTAAAAATAGAGGCAGCTCACTGGTAAGTGCTGCTATTTGAGCTATTTTTAGAACAGGCCAGTGGGCTACTCATCTAGTCCTTACTGGCTACCTGGTGCCCGCGGGCAAGGCGTTGGTGACCCCTGCTATATAAAGTTTAGCTGGTGGACTTTGGATAGTTACATTTTTTTTTTTTTTTTTTTTTACACGACAGCTAAAATGATGTACAAAGCAAACTATAACCTGCTACCCAAGAATGAATATACAACAATTCTCAACAAAAGAGGAGAAATTTAACATTACAAGAAAATCTACTTTAATACATTTGTATGCTCGTAAAACACTTAAAACCTTTAGCATATCTGTATGTGGAATTAAATTATGCAGCGGATTAACCAAAGAAATTAAACAGCACCTATTATGATTCAGTTTAAGATACTGTTTAAATTACAAGTGTTCACAAAGTATACAAAAAAAGCACCATTTGTTTCTCTTTTTTTATTTAGAGAAAGATTATGTATTTAATATTTGTTTGCTTACTATGGTAAATTATTTATGTTTTTTTTTTGTTCACTGTTCTGTTACAGAGAACAAGGTGTGGTATGAAAAGGTGTAGGATTAAATAAGCTTCTTCCTACTCCTTTGAATAACATTGTATCGTTTGCATGTTCCAAATAAACTGAATTTGAACTGAACTGAACTGCTACGTCACCGTGTTACCTATCCAGCTAATATGCTAACCAACTTGCTTCAAATCTGCTCGCTTATTTTTTGCTTAGTTTTCTGTGCAGAAAAAACACGAGCGACAACTATTTTCGAGAAAATAAATGTGTCTACAACAAATAACATTTGCGATTTTTGTCGACAATGGTTACACCCCTAGTACAGTAGGAATTTATATCAAAAAATTATTTATTTTTTTAAATGCATTTATGGGTGGGGATAAAAATGCTGAATGCAAACTGTATTGAAAACCTGTGACATAACTGAATAACAAGTTTTTACTCTTACTCGTTTTGTCACCATAAGACAGAGCTGGACAAAGTACACAGAGTGCGGATGGGAGTCGGGAATGGATTGCGTCAGGATGTCTGGAAAGAGTTCCACAGACGTTTCGGGAAAATTCAAATGTGTGAGGTGTACGGCTCCACCGAGGGGAACCTGTGTTTCATGAACCACGTTGGAAAAATCGGCACAGTGGGACGTTCAAACTTCTTCTACAGGGTGAGTGGATTCCTACATCTATTGCAAATGTGATAGAATAGATGATGGTCTAGTTTCCACTGAGTATTGCAAAGAGGAACTCTTTACATTTTGGTACGGATCCAGGGAATTTTGAATTCACATTGTACTATACAGTGGTACCTCGGGATATAAATGCCCCAACTTACGAGTTTTTCAGGATACGAGCTATCTCTGAGGCTTATTGTTATGCTTTAGGTGCGAGCAAAATTTCGGGTTCCAAGCCTCCCCACCACTAGTTTGTGTAGACCAGGGGTCGGCATCCCAAAATGTTGAAAGAGCCTTATTATATATTATTATATGTAATATACGTTATATTATATTATATTACATATGTGTGTGTGTGTATGCTTGTATGTGTATAGATATGTGTGTATATATATATGTGTATATGTATATTTATATATGTATAAACATATGTATATATGCATATGTATATATGTGTATATGTATATGTATGTATATACATATGTGTATATGTATGTGCATATGTATATGTGTATGTATATATATATATACTGTATATATATATATATGTATTTGTATATACATATATATGTATATGTATGTATGTGTATATTTATATCAATATAAATATATATACATACACATATTTATACATATATGTATATATATGTGTATATGTATATTTATACATGTATGTATACATATATATATTATTATATATAATATTATATAATTATACATATATATATATAATATTGCATTATATTATATTATATTATATTATATTATATTTAATATTATTGTTAAAGTTAAAGTACCAATGATTGTCACGCACACTCTTAGTCTGGCAAAATTATTCTCTGGATTTGACCCATCACCCTTGATCATCCCCTGGGAGGTGAGGGGAGCAGTGGGCACCAGCGGTGCCGCGCCCGGGAGTCATTTTCGGTAATTCAACCCCCAATTCCAACCCTTGTTGGTGAGTGCCAAGCAGGGAGGTAATGAGTCCCATTTTTATAGTCTTTGGTATGACTCCGGTTATTATTATTATTATTATAGCCTTATTAGATCCCCCCAAAAAAATCTGTCTGCAGCCGCAAAAAAATAAAAGCCTTTAAGTCTTACAATGACGGCGACAGATGATATAAGTGTCTATGTTAGCTATAATAGCCCACTATCAAAATGACTGTGTAGCAGGCTGACGCAAATCTTTGTTGACAGAAATTTATATTTTTTCTAGAAATTTTTACACCATTGGAAAATATGACTAAAACAGGCTGCTCAGAGGGTCAGGTAACTCTTGGAAATTACTGGCTTAACAGGGTATCTGCGGGGTCTTAAAAAGTCAGAAAAAGTCTTAAATACATTCATTTGAATTTAAGGCCTTAAAATGTCTAAAATTCTCTTAAAGTCTTGAATACGATTTTGGTCTTATAGGTTTTAAAAATCTAGTGACTTTACATTTATCTAAATAATACATAAACTTCAGTCTCGCCTTGAAATATACATTTTTGAGGATGCTATAACGTAACTACACAGCGTAACTAACTGTGCTGCCCGGTCAGAAGTTATAATTTGGCATTTTTTTTATTCGGACTTCCAAAAAAGTCTTGGTTCACAACAAAATTAAAAAAAACTAAGAAGATTTTGTGATGTAAAAAAAAATATTGATGTAATCATAGTATCGACGAGATACGCTATTGTACGTGGTATCATTGCAGTGGATGTTAGGTGTAGATCCACCAATGGCATTTGTTTATATTGTAGCGTCCTGGAAGAGTTGGTGCAGCAGGAAATTCTGGGTTTTCTGTAGTGTTTATGTTGTGTTGCCGTGCAAATATTCTCCTAAAATATGTTTGTTTTTGTTTAGTGTTTTCACTATATGGCACATGTTAATGACAGTGTTGGCGTTGTTCATACGGCCACCCTTAGTGTGACATGTGTGGCTGTCGACTAAATTTGCCCTTCATTCACTCACGTGCACTGTGATCAAAGTCAAGATAATTGTGTCATTAGTTCATTAATGGGGACAATGTAATCTTGGTTGAACTTTGTTAATAATACACTAGATGATTTGAGACTTTTTTATTATGTAAACAAGAAACTCGATTTTCCAAAAATTTATTTAAAGATTGAAAGTTGCCGTCAATCCCACGTGGACGCTCGCGCCCCGAAGCATCCACGGGATTGGTGCCCATGGTCTGCACCGTACTGAAGCAGATAACGCCAGCCAAGGTTGTTAAACTATCTAAACGGCAGACATTTACCCATGAAAATATGGAGAAGCTGCTGATAGTGTGTTTGACAAAGAAGGAGCTGAAAAGAGGTACCATAGAAGTCCACTCCCTAAGTACATTACTATTACATTATTTCATACAACGACTGTTGTGTGTTTGTACTAAATTTTGTTGTATTGTTTTTCATACGATATTTCTCATCTAAAAGCACAGATTAAATTAATTTAAATTTGCAACACTTTTGCGCAGTACATGTTTTTCAAAGTACGAACCAATTCAACTTGAGGTAGCAAGTTGAGGTATCAGTCTTTCAACTATTCGTAAAGAACTCTCTGCAGGACACAATTCCGAAGACATTTTCTTTCAAAAGGGATTACATCATTCATTCATGCACGTAACACTTTTTTTTTAAAACATTCATACATTATGTCTGAGCATGCGCAAGTAAATCAGGCAGTGAAATGTATCACAAATGTTGCACAGAGAATAGACAGACTCATTGTTCATGCTGGATGGAAGTTCTCATCATTTATAGAAACATTTTCTACAGATTATGTTATGATAAGGTTTTTATTATTTTGAATCATTTTAAGTTTCTATGAAGCCAATACGATTTAAAAACAAGGTGTCTGACCAGTTGCTTTAAGGTGGTTGCTATTTCTGCATGTATTTTGTGTAATTACAAAACCCAAAACTAGTGAAGTTGGCATGTTGTGTGAATGGTAAGTACAAAGAGAATACAATGATTTGCAAATCCTTATATTCAATTGGATGGACTGCAAAGACAAGATACTTAACGTTTGAACTGGTAAACTGTTATTTTTTGCAAATATTAGCTCATTTACTATTAGATGCCTGCAACATGTTTCAAAAAAGCTGGCACAAGTGGCAAAAAGA
The DNA here is from genome assembly GCF_033978795.1 of Nerophis ophidion. Lineage (NCBI taxonomy): Eukaryota > Metazoa > Chordata > Actinopteri > Syngnathiformes > Syngnathidae > Nerophis > Nerophis ophidion. The sequence continues at coordinate 37,086,111 of NC_084627.1, forward strand.
CTGAGACAGTTGAGGAATGCTCTTCAAACACTTATTTGGAACATCCCATCCGTCCATTTTCTACCGCTTGTCCCTTTTGGGGTCGCTGGAGCCTATCTCAGCTGGATTGGGGCGATAAGGCAGGGTACACCCTGGACAAGTCGCCACCTCATCACAGGGCGAACACGGACAGACAACATTCACACACTAGGGCCAATTTAGGGTTGCCAATCAACCTATCCCCAGGTGCATGTTTTTGGAGTTGTTAGGAAGCTGGAGTACCCGGAGGGAACCCACGCAGTCACGGGGAGGACATGCAAACTCCACACAGAAAGATCCCGAGCCTGGGATTGAACCCAGGACTACTCAGGACTTTCGTATAGTGAGGCAGATGCACTAACCCCTCTCCCACCGTCCTGCCTGAATGACATCATAAGGAAGCACATTTATTCATTTGAACAGGCCATCATGACATATTTAGTACATACTCTCTGTTGATAAAGCAAGAAATTGAGTGTTTTGACATGTGGAGGTCATGGACAACAGAGCTATAGGTATTACCACCACTAAAGCTGAGCCAGGGAGGTTACAAGGATGTATTTAGCTTTAAATCCCCTGACCGCAGCTATTCTTAGACCGTCTTTTCTGGGCCATAAGTTACTGTTAAACACAATGTTTTCTGTTCAGTAGTAAGGGAGGCGTGTCCTCTAATCAAATATAAGTTGAATATGTGTGGACATTAGTTGGAACAGTTGGAACCCCTTTCAGATTTTTGAAGAAAGGTGGTCAGAACTCATTTTAAATTTTAATTTAATGAATAAAAGGCACAGCATAATTACATTGAAACGTAAGTGTAGATCGGGGTGTCAAACTCATTTTAGCTTTAGTGGGCGGGACTGGTAAAATCATGGCATGATAACTTAAAAATAAATATAGCTTCAACTTCAGACAGTTTTCTTTGTTTAGAAATAGACCAAGCACTTTCTAAAAATATAAAAATCATATATATATATATATTTTTTTTTTACACTTTACATGTTGCAATTAATAGTATTCTATCCTTATTTGTCGTGAGTTATACTTTCTGAATAAATAATGTGATAATGTTCGTCAGTCAAATAGGTGGAATTGTGTCTGGCAGAGTTTTTGAATTGTCCCATTGGGGTAATAGTAAGTGAGCACATAGTGTCCAAGAACTGCACATAGATAGCTCTGCCCCCTCTGAGGTCATGCACACGCTTGCAGCAGAGGACACACAGAAATTGCTATTGCAACATGAAGTGGACACATTTGGAACAGCAGTTTTTTTTTATTAAAACAATTTCGCTCATTTTATACTGAGCAAACTCATTTTGCGTTCGGATGAAGCCTTTACCTAAGTTTGACACTCCTGGTTTATAAACATCTTACAACAGAAAGTAACCAGCTATTATTAAAAGTAAATAAGCAAGTAGATCAATTATAGTTTTGATGAAATAATACAACTGGAAAAGACGCAATATGTTACCCCATATGTCAGCAGCTCAATTGGAAGCTTGTGTTACTCGTTTTAAAATGCTTCAATTACTATTTACATACTAAATCAGGGGTCACCAACGCAGTGCCCGCGGGCACCAGGTAGCTTGTGAGGACCAGATGAGTCGCCCGCTGGCCTGTTCTAAAAATAGCTCAGATAGCAGCACTTACCAGAAAGCTGCCTCTATTTTTTAAATTGTATTTTTTTACAAGCAAGCTGGTCTCGCTTTGCTCGACATTTTTAATTCCAAGAGAGACAAAACTTAAATAGAATATGAAAATCCAAGAAAATATTTTAAAGTCTTGGTCTTTACTTGTTTAAATAAATTCATTTATTTTTTTACTTTGCTTCTTATAACTTTCAGAAAGACAATTTTAGAGAAAAAATACAACCTTAAAAGTGATTTTAGGATTTTTAAATACATATACCTTTTTACCTTTTAAATTCCTTCCTCTTCTTTTCTGAAAATTTAAATCAATGTTCAAATACATTTATTTTTTTATTGTAAACATTAATAAATACATTTTAATTCTTCATTTTAGCTTCTGTTTTTTTGACAAAAAATATTTGTGAAATATTTCTTCGAAGGTATTATGATTAAAATTCAAAATAAATATTCTGGCAAATCTAGAAAATCTTTAGAATCAAATTTAAATCATATTTCAAAGTCTTTTGAATTTCTTTTAAAATTCTTGTTCTGGAAAATCTAGAAGAAATAATGATTTGTCTTTGTTAGAAATATATCTTGGTCCAATTTGTTATATATTCTAACAAAATGCAGATTGGATTTTACCCTATTTAAAACATGTAATCCAAATTCTAAAATTAATCTTAATCAGAAAAAATTACTAATGATGTTCCATAAATTTTTGTTTTAATTTTTTCAAAAAGATTCAAATTAGCTTGTTTTTCTCTTCTTTTTTTTTGGTTGAATTTTGAATTTTAAAGAGTCGAAATTATGTTTCAAAGTTAAATTTTCATTTTTTCCCTGTTTTCTCTTCGTTTAAACCGTTCAATTAGGTGTTTTTTTCATCATTTATTCTCTACAATAAACCTTCCGTAAATGGAAAAAAAAATGTACGACGAAATGACGGACAGAAATACCCATTTTTTTATATTTATATATATTTATTTATTAAAGGTAAATTGGGCAAATTGGCTATTTCTGGCAATTTATTTAAGTGTGTATCAAACTGGTAGCCCTTCGCATTAATCAGTACCCAAGAAGTAGCTCTTGGTTTCAAAAAGGTTGGTGACCCTTGTACTAAATTATATCTATCTAGGTGGCGACTTGTCCAGGGTGTACACCGAATGCAGCTGAGATAGACTTCAGCACCACCCGTGACCCTGAAAGGGAGAAGGGGTAGAAATGGATGGATGGATATTATCTATCTATCTATCTATCTATCTATCTATCTATCTATTTATATACAGTATATGTATACATATATGTACACATATACATACATGCATATATATATATATATATACATTAGGGGTGTAACGGTACACAAAAATTTCGGTTCGGTACGTACCTCGGTTTTGAGGTCATGGTTCGGTTCATTTTCGTTACAGTAAGAAAACAACAAAATATACGTTTTTGGGTTATTTATTTACCAAATTTGCAAAATCCATCCATCCATCCATCCATCCATTTTCTACCGCTTATTCCCTTTCGGGGTCGCGGGGGGCGCTGGCGCCTATCTCAGCTACAATCGGGCGGAAGGCGGGGTACACCCTGGACAAGTCGCCACCTCATCACAGGGCCAACACAGATAGACAGACAACATTCACACTCACATCCACACACTAGGGCCAATTTAGTTCATTTTCGTTACAGTAAGAAAACAACAAAATATACGTTTTTGGGTTATTTATTTACCAAATTTGCAAAATCTTCCACCAAAAATATTTTTCTTTGTGGAATATTTGATGTGAAGTAATGGGAACCTTGGATAGGTCAATAATTCATAATAACATTGATTTTGATTCAACATTATGTTTTGAGCAATGAGAGTTTGAAAGACAAAAAAACAGCTTTGTTTTATTAGTCAACATTGCAACTTTTTCTAAATTACATTTAGCCTTTAAGCTTTTTTATTGCACTTTTGTTATGTTTTTGTTTATTTTAATAGTATTTTAGAATATGCCGTGGGCCTTTAAAACATTAGCTGTGGGCACCCCTGCTATAGATAATGAAAAATAAAATCTGATAAATCTCTGGGTAAAAAGCAGAGCCTGGCAACGCATGCGCGTTTATCATAACTCTCTCGCTCTCTCTGTCTCTGCCCCTCCCTCACAAATGCTGCTGCGTGCACAATTTGTTTTGTTTTCAACCCCTTCTTAACCCTGAACGTACATTGATAATACATGCAACCCTAACTTAAAATGCCGGACATTTGAGGCATTAAAGAAACTCCACCCGGACAGCCCCGCAAAGACGACATATCCGCTGAAAAGAGGATTGAAACTTTTATTAGTAGATTGCACAGTACAGTACATATTCCGTACAATTGACCAATAAATGGTAACACCCGAATACGTTTTTCAACTTGTTTAAGTCGGGGTCCACGTAAATCAATTCATGGTATTATTATTAATATGGGTCCATTTGAAAATTTGACCAAATCTGCCGGGTCAAAAGTATACATACAGCAATGTTAATATTCATACAGCAATGTTAATATTTGCTTACATGTCCCTTGGTAAGTTTCACTGCAATAAGGCACTTTTGGTAGCCAGCCACAAGCTTCTGGCAAGCTTGTGCTTGAATTGTTGACCACTCCTATTGACAAAATTGGTGCAGTTCAGCTCAATGTGTTGGTTTTCTGACATAGACCTGTTTCTTCAGCATTGTCCACACGTTTAAGTCAGGACTTTGGGAAGGCCATTCTAAAACCTTAATTTTAGCCTGATTTAGCAATTCCTTTACCACTTTTGCGTGTGTTTGGGGTCATTGTCCGGTTGGAACACCCAACTGCGCCCAAGACCCAACCTCTGGGCTGATGATTTTAAGGTTGTCCTGAATAATTTGGAGGTAATCCTCCTTTTTCAATATATATACACATATATACACATGTCGCAGGAGGTTATAGAATACCGCAATGTAGATTTTAGGCCATATTGTCCATCCCTAGTTGTCATGAGTCTGAAAGAGGTTGATGTGTTCTATCATACCAAGAATGACATATTTACATTATGTCGCTGCCCTAATAAAATTCCATTTTTTTTTTGCACAGCTCCTGTTCAAGTATGATCTGGTTAAGTATGACATGAAGAAAGACCAGCCAATGAAAGATCAGTTTGGTTTCTGTCAGCGCGTGAAGAAGGGTAAGAGTGCCCCATAAATTCATATGCCATTGTAAAGATGAGTGAGGAGACTCCTATCGGTCTGCTCGCTAGCAAATTTCTCTTTTAAATAAAACCAGACAAAAGGGTTGCTAAAACTAGTGCCAAGTTTTTAGGAAATAAATGAAATGTATTCAAATATATGTATTTGTTAAATGTCCCAAAATTATGTTTGAAAAAATGTTTACCACAGCTGTGTCCCAGTGTTGGTCGTTTTTGTTATAGTTTACAAAGTCAAGAAGTACATCTCTGGATACAGGAAGGGTTTTAGGGCAAAATCCAAATGATTTAAATAGGCACCAATTGTAGTTTTTGTTTAGGTACTGTGCACTAAGCACTTTATTTAGTTGAAAAAATGTATGTAGCAATCAATGCCACACATTTATTAATACATCATGAGAGTTACAACACTACTTGCAAATTTCAAATTTACCGTATTTTCCGGACCATAGGATCAGCAGGTACCAGAAGGTAAAAAAAGTTGATTTTGCATAATATTGCGAAACAATATGCCAGATAATGTCTTACCTTATACACACACACCATGATAATACTTGTATGTTGAAGCACAGTACAATACATCAAGCAGTGTGGCTTCATAGCTTACCAAAGTCATACTAAAATATTTTGATAGATTTTTCAGCGCCGTGTGTAATGTTCTATATTTTCAGTGGAACATATAAAATGTTGGTGTTGTTTACTTAAGTCATATTGCAGTCTACACCTTTCTCTTGTGTGTGACTGCCAGCATATTGCAGTCTACACATATCTCTTATGTTTGACTGCCATCTACTGGTCACATTTCACCATGTACCAAATAAATTAGCTTCGAGGTTGGGAGGCAAAACCAAAATCATTTCATACATTAGGCGCACCGGGTTATAAGGCGCTCTGTCGAGTTTTGAGAAATAAAAAATTATTTTAAATGCGCCTTATAGTCCAGAAAATACGGTTGTAGGATAAGCTTTACGAAAATATGTTGTTGTGTACCAAATAAAATAGCTTTGAGGTCGGTAAACAAAACCAAAAGTATTCCGTACATTAGGCGCACCGGGTTGTTAGGTACACTGTCAAGTTTTGAAAAGATAAAAAAAGGATTTAAATGCACCTTATAGTCCGGAAAATACGGTAGTAGGATAAACTATATGAAAATGTGTTGTTGTATACCAAATAAAATAGCTTTGAGGTCAGTAAGCAAAACCAAAATGATTCCGTACATTAGGCGCACCGGGTTATAAGGCACACTGTCGAGTTTTGAGAAATAAAAAGTATTTTAAATTCGCCTTACAGTCCGGAAAATACAGTAGTACAATAAGCTATATGAAAATGTTTTGTTGTGTACTAAATAAAGTAGCTTTGAGGTCGGTAAGCAAAACCAAAATTATTCCCTACGTTAGGCGTACCGGGTTATAAGGTACACTGTCGAGTTTTCAGAAGAAAAAAAGGATTTTAAATGCGCCTTCTGGTCCAGAAAATACAGTAGTAAAATAATCTATACGAACATGTGTTGTTGTGTAGCAAATAAAATAGCTTTGAGGTCAGTAAGCAAAACCAACATTATTCCGTACATTAGGCGCACCGTGTTATTAGGTAGACTGTCGAGTTTTGAGAAATAAAAAATAATTTTAAATGCGCCTTATAGTCCGGAAAATACGGTTGTAGGATAAGCACCTTATAGTCCGGAAAATACAGTAGTAGGTTAAGCTATCTGAAAATGGTCACATTACACCATGTACCAAATAAAATAGCTTTGAGGTTAGTAAACAAAACCAAAATTATTCCGTACTTTAGGAGCACCGGGTTATAAGGTACAGTGTCGAGTTTTGAGAAAAAAAAAAGATTTTAAATGCGCCTCATAGTCCGGCAAATACGGTTGTGGGATAAGCTTTATGAAAATGTGTTGTTGTGTACCAAATAAAATAGCTTTGAGGTCTGTAAGCAACACCCAAATTATTCCGTACATGAGGCACACCGGGTTATTAGGTACACTGTCGAGTTTTGAGAAGAAAAAAAAGGATTTTAAATGCGTACAGTCAAGGAAATATGGTATTAGGATAAGCTTTATGAAAATGTGTTATTGTGTTTACACTGGTTCTAAAAAAAATTCAGTTCCATAATCTATTGTCAATGTATCGGATTGGATTTGAGGCCAATAGATCAGGATTTGTGGCCGAAAGTGTTTATCGGGACATCCTTTTACCATATGTCTTCAACATATGTTGCTGAATTTCAGCCCCTTCTCTCTCTCTGGCCTCAGCTAATCCCATTGAATGTTCATGTGAGCGTGGCTCTTATCTACCACTGTTCCCTCTTTGACCATGTATTGTTATATACCTTCAAATAAACACCAATACAAATAATTGTATAAATAAATATAATATCACTAAAGTTGTTAAAAAAGGGAAAAAAAATCATCATTTGACATCAATAGTTAGAATTTATGTTTAACCGTGGAATACTGAACATTCTTATTTGTTTGCGTTCAAATGGTGTGTGTTCATGGGCGTTAGCGAGTGTAAGTCTGTAACTGATTAACGTGAATTGTTAGGTTTTAACCCAGATGTATTTGTCATAATAACTGCCTTGACAGTTATGTTAACAAATTGTTAAATTCCCACTCTGGGAGGCCTCAAAACATCACAACTTTTTGGGCATCCTTGTGGATAACTGACGCAAATTCAAGTATTTTAGGCCTCAACGAGGGCTGGGCAATATGCCCTTTTATTAATATCTCGATATTTTTAAGCCGTATCACAATACACGATGTATATCTCGATATTTTGCCTTAACCTTGAATGAACACTTGAGGCATATAATCACAGCAGTATGATGATTCTATGTGTCTACATTAAAACATTCTTGTTTATACAGCAGTAATATATGCTACTTTTAAACTTTCATGCAGAGAGGGAAACCACAATTAAGTCAATTTACCAAAACTGTATTTATTAAACAGTTATTAAGCAGTGGCACAAACATTCATTTCAAAATAGAAAGTGCAAGATTGCCAAAGACATTTTAAAACAAGCTATTATTGCACTTTTGTGCATGATGTCACTAAGATGACACATCAAAACAACACTAAATTAAAGTGCACTTTTTGTACAAAACGCAACTACAATAGCTAAAAACAAATAAAGTGCACTTTTGTGCATGATGTCACACAAGATATTTCAATAATTGTCAAATAAAAATGAGCTGCATAATAGGAAATCAAATAGTGTATGTCTTCTGCTATGTGGTGGGTTACTACAGACGTTATTTAATTATGTTGTTGACAATTTTTTTCATACGATCTGGTAATGTTAGCTTCGGCATTTTGTGGGTATGGCACCAAACGGAGATGTTGACATGCAGTTTCAAGCACTCTTCATTCTCTAGCGGGGGACTTTTCAAATGATGCTACAAATTAGCAGTAGGTGCTACTTTTCGTGACAACGCTTCTGCCGCATACTTGTTTGACATATTCCCGTTTGAAGCCAAACCACCGCCAGACGATGGATCCCGTGGTGTTTTTCTTAGGAATTAATTATTCCTTCATTTTTTACCAGATTGGCACTTTATTTTTCTCGTATTACCACTCGCACCACTCCGCTAGCATCACAGCTAATGTTACCCATGCTGTTACCTCTCACGCGAGGGCGTATGATGTGGCAGTATGTGACATATAAGAAGGTGCGCTTGTCTGTGAGAAGGAGAGACAGGAAAGCTTGAGAATAGCCTGCAGTGTAATGCCCACAGCAAAAATCAACTGCGTGAGAACGTATACTCGAATATCACGATATAGTCATTTTCTATATCGCACAGAGACAAACCCGCAATATATAGAGTATATTGATACATCGCCCAGCCCTAGCCTCAACTGTAACGGTACAGTGAGGAAGGAGACGGAACTGAGACAAGGACGTCGTTGAGTTTGCTGCATGTTTATTAACACGAAAAGAGTGACGTGTGTAATTAACCCAAATGCGTGGTGTGACTATGGGAAGCGATTACTTGGTGAGTGTTACCGGGAAGTGTTGATGATGCTTGCTGTGAAAGATGCGAAAGTCCAGGCTCGGAGGTCCGTGGGCAGGCAAGAGGTCAAGGGGTCCAGGGAGGCAGGAAGAAGTCCAGAGGGAATCCAGGGAGACGAGACACACAGCTCAAAACCAGGGAACGGAGATGACGACACAGGACAAGACACAATGAACATAGGAGGGGAAACACATAGGCAAGGAAAGCTAGAGACATGTAGGGAACGCAGGACGTGCTGGCTTAAGAAAGCCGTGGAGTCTTCATCAGCATCAGGTGTGATGATTACAGAGTGCGTGGAGCTGCACGGCAGGAGGCGGTAGGCCCGTGGGCGTGTCCTGAGGCGCGCACAGCAGTGTGTGGCGGCAGGTGTTTGAACCGTCAGATCGACAATCACAAAAAAAGCCTGGAAGGAGTGTTTTAGTCATAAATCACAAACATGTTTTGAATTTTGCCGTTCAGCTATTTGTTGCAGAACAGCACGTTTTGCAAAAAGTACTGCAATATTAATTAAAAGTTGAGCTCAAATTTTTTAAAGTGTGACCTTAAAGGTGCCAGTGCATTGTGGCTGCATCTTGAAATGTCCCTAAAAGTTGAATATCCCTAACTTTTTTTATGAGTTGTGTAAATATCATTGCTGACAACCATATTATTCATTTTCTTTGGATTTCTCAGGTGAGACGGGGCTATTACTCTCAAAAGTAAGCGCCCTCAGCCCTTTCTTTGGCTACGCCGGAAGCAAGCAGCTGACGGAGAACAAGCTGATAAGAAACGTGTTTGTGAAGGGAGACGTCTACATGAACACGGGGGACCTGATGGCTGAGGACCACGAGGGCTTCATCGCTTTCAAAGACCGAGTGGGAGACACCTTTAGGTACAGTGGCATACAATACAAATAATGGAAAATATTGATTCATTATTTCTCATCACCCATTTATTTCTTAGCTAATGTATTTAGTTAACGCTGTCTGTAGCCACCATTCAAGTGAAACCGCAAAAGCGGACTCGGAAAGTGTTAAATCGGTAAACACGAGGGCTGAGATGTCAGTAATCGTACTAAAAACGGCCATAGGAGAGGCCTGCTGCTCGCTGATTGGTTGAAAGTAGAGATGTCCGATAATGGCTTTTTTGCCGATATCCGATATTCCGATATTGTCCAACTCTTAATTACCGATTCCGATATTAACCGATACCGATATATACAGTCGTGGAATTAACACATTCTTATGCCTAATTTTGTTGTGATGCCCTGCTGGATGCAGTAAACAATGTAACAAGGTTTTCCAAAATAAATCAACTCAAGTTATGGATCACAAAGTGCATTATTTTTTTTAACATGCCTCAAAACAGCAGCTTGGAATTTGTTACACGCTCTCCCTGAAAGGTTGAGACGGAGGAGAAGCGGGGGGTGTATATTTTAGCGTCCCGGAAGAGTTAGTGCTGCAAGGGGTTCTGGGTATTTGTTCTGTTGTGTTACGGTGCGGATGTTCTCTCGAAATGAGTTTGTCATTCTTGTTTGGTGTGGGTTCACAGTGTGGCGGATATTTGTAACAATGTTAAAGTTTCTTTTACGGCCACCCTCAGTGTGACCTGTATGGCTGTTGACCAATTATGTGTGCATTCACTTGTGTGTGTGAAAAGCCATACATATTATGTGACTGGTGCCTGCACGCAAAGGCAGCGCCTTTAAGGTTTATTGGCGCTCTGTACTTCTACCTACGTCCGTGTACACAGCGGCATTTTAAAAAGTCATGAATTTTACTTCTTGAACCCGATAATTTTGAAACCGATACCGATAATTTCGGATATTACATTTTAAAGCATTTACCAGCCGGTAATATCGGCAGTCCGATATTATCGGACATCTGGAGTTGAAAGTTTTAGAACGAACAAGGGAGAGTAGTGCTCATTGGCATAGGCCCGTGATTCTCAAACTGTGGCACGCCAAAGAATCATTTACCGTATTTCCTTGAATTGCCGCAGGGCATATAGTATGCGCCTGCCTTGAAATACTCCCGGGTCAAATTGGCTTCCCAAAAATAATTAGCGCATGCTTAGTATTACCGCCTGGTCACTCTCGTGACGTCACGAGTGACACTTCCCCTTTCATCATTTTCAAAATGGAGGAGGCTGATTTCAATACCGGTAATTTGAAATCGCATAAAGGGAAGAAGATTAAGAGCTATTCAGTAGGTTTTAAGGTCCAAGCTTACATCACACTCAAATTTTTACTGCATACCTTTGGTAAGTGCCGGAGTGAGAAGAGGTTTTAAAATAATTAGCGCATGCTTACTTTTACCGCATGCCTTTGGTAAGCGCCGGAGTGAGAAGAGGTTTTAAATTAATTAGCACTACGGCGGCAATTCAAGAAAATACGGTAAGTATTCAATCACAGTGTTACTGCTCAAACTGGGCGTAACGTTACAGTGATCAAAAATATTAACATACTTGTTAAATAAAACCTCTGCCTTGTTTTTAATGAATACTTAGGCCTACTATGCTACTGTAAATTAATGGTAGTCATACTGGTGGTATATGGAAAGCCACATTTTTCTGAGGTGGTTAAAGTCCCTACGATAGTCACACACACACACACGAGGTGTGGTGAAATTACCCTCTGCATTTGACCCATCCCCATGTTCGCCCCCTGGGAGGTGAGGGGAGCAGTGAGCAGCAGCGATGGCCACGCTCGGGAATTATTTGGTGATTCAACCCCCAATTCCAACCATTGATGCTGAGTGCCAAGCAGGGAGGCAATGGGTCCCATTTTTATAGTGTTTGGTATGGCCTGGGATTTGAACTCCCGACCTTCTAGTCTCAGGGTGGACACTTTAACCCCACGGCCACTGAGCAGGTACTTGGTAAAAAAAAGTTTAATATGACATGTAAGTGTAGTGCTAACGATAACCAGAGGTGGGTAGTACCGCGCTACATTTACTCCGTTACATCTACTTGAGTAACTTTTGGGATAAATTGTACTTCTAAGAGTAGTTTTTATGCAACATACTTTTACTTTTACTTGAGTATATTTATAGAGAAGGAACGCTACGTTTACTCCGCTCAATTTATCTGCAATCAGGTCGCTACTCGCTACTTTTTTTTTTACCGATCTCTTAATGCACGCTTTGTTTGTTTTGATTTTGTCAGACACACATTCAAAGTAGGAACTACGCATGCTTGCGTTTCACCAATCACATGCAGTCACTGGTGACGTTGGACCAATCAAACAGAGCCAGGTGGTCACGTGACCGTCACACGCAGAGCCCGACATGTTGAAAAACTTATTGGGGTGTTACCATTTAGTGGTCAACTGTACGGAATATGTACTGTACTGTGCAATCTACTAATAAAAGTTTCAATCAATCAACCAATCAATCAAAAGTGTAAAGGAAAAAATACACTTTTTATTTCAACCGTACTTCCCGTCAAAAGCCTAAAGACTGATCGCACAATTCCTGTCTTCACAATAAAAGTGCCGGTCCATCGCGCCTGCGCTAACAAAATAAGAATCTCCAAAAGCCAGCGCAAACAAACTAGCAAGCTACGGAGTTTGCCGCCAATGTATTTCTTGTAAAGTGTATAAAAACGATTATGGAAGCTGGACAAATAAGATGCCAAAAATCAACGACTTTCATGTGGTATTAGACAGGAAGGAGGAACTTTTATTCTCCTCCATTTGAAAACCGGGACGTTATCAGCACTACTGTCTGATTCCAATCAATACAAGTCATCAGAATCAGGTAATACACCAACTTATATTCTTGTCTTCATTAAAGATAGGAATCTATATGTTAAACATGCATGTATATTCATTAAAACACCTTTAACATGTCAACAAAAACCGCAAAATAAATAAATATAAATTATATACTGTATATATAAAGGTATGTATATATATATATATATATATATATATGTATATATATATATTGCACCTGGGGATAGGTTGATTGGCAACACTAAATTGGCCCTAGTGTGTGAATGTGAGTGTGAATGTTGTCTGTCTATCTGTGTTGGCCCTGCGATGAGATGGCGACTTGTCCAGGGTGTACCCTGCCTTCCGCCCGATTGTAGCTGAGATAGGCGCCAGCGCCCCCCGCGACCCCGAAAGGGAATAAGCGGTAGCAAATGGATGGATGGATGGATATATATATATATATATATGTGTGTGTGTGTGTGTGTGTATATATATGATATGTGTGTATGTATATGTATATATGAGGTGGATCACCTCGACTTGGTCATTTATTAAGTAATTGATAAACGTTGAAAAACTTATTGGGGTGTTACCATTTAGTGGTCAATTGTACGGAATATGTACTATACTGCAATCTACTAATACAAGTTTCAATCAATCAATGCCTACTGAGCCTATGGTGCTGTTAAGTTATTGTGGCTCAATTTGCCTTGATTTTTATTTTATTTTAATGTATTATTATTTAATATATAATATTTTTTAGTTGCTTAAGAGATATTCCTGGCTCTGAATTTGCTCGGTGCTATTTTTATGTTTTTGTGCATTATTTGTTGCTGGAATCATTAAACGAACAGGTTACTCATCAGTTACTCAGTACTTGAGTAGTTTTTTCACAACATACTTTTTACTTTTACTCAAGTAAATATTTGGGTGACTACTCATTACTTTTACTTGAGTAATAAATCTCTAAAGTAACAGTACTCTTACTTGAGTACAATTTATGGCTACTCTACCCACCTCTGACGATAACGCAAATGTATTTGCTGGGGATTTTTGTATCGATACTGTGAGGAACTCGCATGGCTGTTGTTGAGGAGAAAAACGGTAACAAAAGTATCGATCCAATCACGCCAGTATCGATCTGATACCAACACCCACCTTGGTATGGATATTATCGATATTTAGGTCAAGGCACTGTCAAGGCAGATTTCTTCCCCCCTACAAAAACCTTCCCCCCCATTTACTTCCGGGGTCATGATACAGACAATTAATACATTAATACAGACAATTTGTTAACGCTATATTCTAAAAATATAACGCTATATTATAAAAAATACAGACATTGTGTTAACGCTATATTATAAAAAATACAAATTAAAATTAAAAAAACAAACACAAACTATGGGATGACGCATTTACTTCCGGAGTCACGTTTCAAGTTTAAAAGTTTATTCACAATACCATATAACAATTACAATAGTGGTGAATATCATCACTTAAAGATGTTGGTACGTGAAAGGGTCCCCCAAATAAGCTACAAAAAGCTTTTAACAGGTGGTCCAGCGGACAGTATATATATGGAAAGATGAAACATGGTAGCAAGCACAAAAACAAAAACAAAACAACAACAACGCTATATAATAAACACAATAGTACTAAAGCAAGCATACACATACATACGTACATTCATTCAACCATGCAAAACCCAACAGTAGTCTACCCCACATGAGTCATTAAAGATATGTGGTTAATAGGTAAGTTTTCAGTTTCTTTTTGAAGTTGGAGAATGGATACAGCATCTTGAGGCTCTCATTAAGCTGGTTCCAAATCTTTGGTCCCCTGCATACGACACTGTGAGCGGTACAAGCCAGTAAACGATGTTTACCTGTTATCAGATCTAAGTTACGAGTGTTGTGGGCATGCTGGGGATGGTAGATAGGAACTCTTACGTCATCCCATAGCTTGTGTTTGTAAATTGTTTTTTAATATTTTTTTTATTTTTTTACAATATAGCGTTAACAAAATGTCTGTATTTTTATAATATAGCGTTATATTTTTATAATATAGCGTTAACAAAACGTCTGTATTAATCATGACCTCAGAAGTAAATGGGGGGAAAGGTTTTTGTAAGGGGGAAGAAATTTGGCCTGACAGCACCCACCCCGAACAAGTGTCATCGTTAATTACTGTTCTTTATTAAATGAGTAAAGTTGAATATCTTGGAAGAAAGAAGAAAATAATTCACTTTATTTAAAAAAAGTGTATACAACAACTGAAACTCCATCCATAAACATTATGCATCATTGCAACTATTTTAATATATTTACTGTGTATATATTTAAACAGTGCATGTTGTGTACAAAGTGTATTCATAATATGTTGTGTAACGGAAATTTCATATTTCTATGAAGCTCAAGAGCAGGGCCTGATGTTTCCTGGTTTGACTACGTCTTGTATTTGAGATTGTTTATAGGTTAGGCGAAATAAAAGCTCAACTTCATCCTAAAGCCTTTCTCGGTCTGTAAAATTGTCAATTTATGAATGTAAAACTGTTTACTTTGTTGACCACTGACCAAAGAAATAACCAACTAAACTAAAATTATCAGACCATTGGACAATATACGTAGTGCATTATACAGTTGGCCGCTATAGACAAGGTTTATAACCCTACTTTTTTCTGTGGGGTACATTTTTTTGGCCGCTGTCGACTAGTTTGACTGTATTTCATCACCTTTTCAGTTATTGAATGCCTTTTTCTGTTTATTGAAATAGTTTTTTGTTGTGTTTTTTTTTTATTCAGGTGGAAAGGTGAAAATGTAGCAACAACAGAGGTGGCAGAGACTCTGGGTTTACTGGACTTTGTTCAGGAAGTCAATGTGTATGGAGTGGCAGTACCAGGTACAGTTCCAATCATAAGTTAATATTCACTCATCACTCTATTTCTGAAAATATAATTTACATCTGACATGAAACCAATCTAAAAATGTGTGTAAGTATCAGTCGTCATTTGTTTATCACAGTTAATTGGTGCTGACAAATTTCCGGAAAGTAGGATAATTATTCATATAAAATATTATCTGTGATAGACCATACCCCGTGTGAGGTATGGTCTCTCGCTGGCTTGAGGGCTGGCTGTCCCCTGCTTGTCCCGTGCCTTGTCCTCTGCCGGGCACGTCTGTCTGCGGCCTGCTGCTGGCTCTTCTGGGCGGCACGGTGGGTTGGGCTCTGGGGTTCTTGTCGTTGGCCGGCCTGTCTGGGTGGGGCCGGTAGTCCTTGGTCTCCTGGATGCCACACCTGCTGTTTGTGGGTTGGGCTCTCTGGGTGGCTGGGGCCGTACTCTGGCTCCCACACACTGGGAGTCAATATATATACATATAATATATAATGTAAAAAAATTGTTAATGACCTTCTAAATATGTTTTTTTAATCATCAAATCCCTCTAAACTTGAAAATTACACTCAGTTCATCCAAAATAGTATCCTTGGGTGTGTTCTACTGTAGATTACAGTTCTCACTGCAAGCCCAAATGATCCTCCAAGTGTCATTACTATGGCCGTCACCCGACCACTACAACATGACCACTAGGTCTGGGCAATCAGAATCAGAAGTACTTTATTAATCCTTGAGAGGAAATTAAGATTGTAAGCACAATCCCACTCAAGATCAGACAAACATTACAGAGAGACAGAACAAGATCGCTATGCCAATTTCCGACGCCCCTTTCAAAAATGGTGAGAAAAAGGTAAAAACTGGGGGGAGTAAAAAAAAAAAATTCCGTCCAAGCTTGGGCCCCTGCAGAGGTCCAGACTGAGCCCAAGAAAAGAAAAGTCATAGCCATAGCATAGACTGCAATATGATGGGAGTCACACATAAGAGATACGTGTAGACTGCAATATGACTTACGTAAACAACACCAACTTTTTATATGTTCCATTGAAAATATATAACATTACACACGGCGCACAAAAATCTATCATTTTTTTGATTGTGGTAAGCCATGAAGACGCACCGCTTGATGGATTGTACTGTGCTTCAACATACGAGTATTATTATGGTGTGTGTGTATAAAGTAAGACATATTATCTGGCATTTTGTTTCACAATATTATGCAAAAGCAACTTTTCTTACCTTCTGGTACCTACTGATCTGTATTTGGGATCTACATAAGTCCTGAAAAATTGCGCACGTCCACCTTTAGAGTCCGTGCCGACAACGTAGTCGATAAGCTTCTTCTTTTTCTCTATTCTTGTTATGGGACATTCATCTTGCGCTGTTGCCATGTCTTATAAAGAGTAGTGTAAAGTTCTTACTTATATCTGTCAGTAAACTCACCATGAAAGCGCTAAAACGTACCGGTGTAGTGAGTTTGCATTATTCACCCAAGGAACTTAAGTTATTACAGACGTCCGGTCGCACGGTTTTTCACGGGACACATTTCCGGCAGATGAGGAGTTGCTACTCCGTTATTGATTTAAGTAAAGTCTGAATGTCATTAAAACAGTTAGCTCCATCTTTTGACGCTCCTTCCACTCCCGTCCTTGCACGCTACACCGCTACAACAAATATGACGGGGAGAAGACGCTGCCGAAGGTGAGCCACGTAAATAAGACCACCCACAAAATGGCGCATTCAGAAGCGACTGTCAGAAAGCGGCTTGAAGACGATCTGTAAAACATCATCTATGCAACATTTTGACGAAAGAACCACCATTACATGTTTTGTAGACCATAAGGAAGTGTTTTCAATTTAGAAAAAAATAATAATAATATGACTCCTTTAATGCGCCTTATAATCTGGTGCACCTTATATATGAAAAAAGATAGAAAAATAGACCATTCATCAGCAGTGCGCCCTATGATCCGGGAAATAAGGTACATTGTATAGCTTTGTCAAAAGAAAACACAACTAGCAATGTTGGATTGGTTTTCTGTTTATTTGCAAACCCAGAAGGGATTATTTTTCCTGTCCTGTTCTGCAGCTGAGTCCCGTAATCCATCAGAATTGTATGCCTTGTATTGCCGGAGTAGATTTGCCCTTTCTCTTACTGCTCATTCATCTGGAGGTTTAATGGGGCATCAAAAACCCAATCAAATAACAATAACAATAACGATGAGTAGTTATTTGCTAAATAGGACACAGATTGAGCGAAACGGGACAGACATCACAAGATTGTTTGAGGATTATTAAAACATTTACGCCTGAGAGCGATAATGAGAACACTAAACCTTGTTTTTGTTTTGTTTAACAGGACATGAAGGAAGAGCAGGAATGGCTGCCATGATTTTAAGACCAGACCTCACTTTTGATGGGAACAAACTTTTTAAGCACGTGGTGATGGATTTACCCACTTACGCTCAACCCCTTTTTATAAGACTTCAGGTAAGAATCAGAGAAAGCAAAATATGCGTTCTTTATTGGCTTTTATAACAAATCATTTTCAATTTGCTGTTTGTCTTTCAAATTTACAGACCCTCCATATAATTTTTGCAAATTTTTTTTTTTTTTTTTTTTTTTTTTGCCAATTCTCTCAAATAATGCCAATTAAATAAATAATTGGCTGGAAAATGATAATCAATAAATGTTTACTTAAATGTCCCTTAATCAGAAATGTCTCAAAGGGCTGCACAATCCTCTACAGCATCCTCGGCTCTGATCCCACATTCAAATATTAAATGCAATCAATCACATTTTGTCCGAAGTCAATCCCAGTTAGATTGAAGTTTTTTATCTTTTATAAGTGTAACTTAGATCAATCTACTTTAAGTTTTTAATACAATCCAATATATTACACTTTTGTCTTTTTTTTAAGCGCTCAAGCTCAGCTTTGTTGTTTTTGCTGTTATTTATTATTTACATAAATATATTGCGTAAATAAATTATTTAATCTTATCAGCACTTTCCCTGTCCGTGCTTTTAAAATGGACACAAGTTAAGGAAAAAGCTGGCGAATTAGTTGCGAGACTTTTTGTGTTAAAGTTTTTACAACATTATATTGTTAATGGAAAAACAGTACAAGTTTTTATTTTGGCAACTTAGCTGCCATTTTTTCTACCGTAAAAGCAAATGTACCATCTTTCCATTTACAGTAATACAGTGTTAAAAACAACAACTACCGATTTTACAGTCAAAAACTGGCAGCTCAGTCAACAGAATTTTAATGCTAAAAACAGTTGTAGTTTTTTATTAATATACAGCAGTGGTTCTCAATCTTTTTTCAGTGATGTACCCCCTGTGAACATTTTTTTTTTATTCAAGTACCCCCTAATCAGAGCAAAGCATTTTTGGTTGAAAAAAGAGATAAAGAAGTAAAATACAGCACTATGTCATCAGTTTCTGATTCATTAAACTGTATAACAGTGCAAAATATTGCTCATTTGTAGTGGTCTTTCTTGAACTATTTGGAAAAAAAGACATAAAAATAACTAAAAACTTGTTGAAATATAAACAAGTGATTCAATTATAAATAAAGATTTCTACATATGATATATCATCAACTTAAAGTGCCCTCTTTGGGGATTGTAATAGAGATCCATCTGAATTCATGAACTTAATTCTAAACATTTCTTCAAAAAAAAAGAAATCTTTAACATCAATATTTATGGAACATGTCCACAAAAAGTCTAGCTGTCAACACTGAATATTGCATTGTTGTATTTCTTTTTCACAGTTTATGAACTTACATTCATATTTTGTTGAAGTATTATTCAATAAATATATTTATAAAGGATTTTTGAATTGTTG
This sequence comes from Nerophis ophidion, assembly GCF_033978795.1. NCBI lineage: Eukaryota > Metazoa > Chordata > Actinopteri > Syngnathiformes > Syngnathidae > Nerophis > Nerophis ophidion. Next base: position 37,105,407 of record NC_084627.1, read on the forward strand.
CTATTTTTCGAATATTTAAAAAAAAATCTCACGTACCCCGAGGGGTACGCGGACCCCCATTTGAGAACCACTGATATACAGTAATATGCTTTAAAGAACACCGTAAAATTGATTGTAATTTGTATTAATATAATGGGAAGTTTGCTGTTAAGTATTTTTATTTAGACAAAAAACTGTTTGAAAGTATGATAATACACTGTAATAATTGTTGCAATATTGGATACTGTTAAAGTTTTAAAGGTATGCAATTTCAAGCAGTACATATATTTTTTCTGTTGAAATGAAAAAAATCTATTACATTTAGTGAGAAACTATTACATACTTTATTGACACAAATCAAATACAGGTGTTTGCAGGCCAGATGAAATTATGTCGTGGGCCAGATCTGCCCCCCGGGCCTTGAGTTTGACACCAGTGCTCTAAGCAAAGACCCAGAAACATTTAGCGCTCCACGGTTCCTAAATGTTCTCAACGAAAGCGGAGTGTTAAACGAGCGCTATAGGTGACTCTCAACAGTTCGTAAGCGTGTTGGAACATAAACAAAAGATTATGCTCGACAAAAACTTTTCAACTATAAAATATGTCTGCAAATTGTGAACAATAAGAGCAGGCGGCGGACAATAAAGAAATGTTTGTTTTTGTAATACCTATACTATAATTTGATAATTGGTTTAGAAAATCAATTCATATTGAGGATGTTTTGTTTGATGTATGCATTTTTAGGGTTAAATTCACAAAGAACACCTAAAACATTGATAAGGAGTGTGAATGTTATCTGTGTTGGGCCTGCGAGGAGGTGGCGACTTGTCCAGGGTGTACCCCGCCTACCGTCCGAATGCAGCTGGGCTACCCCCGCAATACCGATATCTGTTATAAGGACTTCAAGTTTTGTCTCATCAGACTACATCATTTTGGAACACATTAAATACAAACCCCGTTCCATATGAGTTAGGAAATTGTGTTAGATGTAAATATAAACGGAATACAATGATTTGCAAATCCTTTTCAACCCATATTCAGTTGAATGCACTACAAATACAAGATATTTGATGTTCAAACTCATAAACTTTAATTTTTTTTTGCAAATAATAAATAACATATAATTTCATGGCTGAAACACGGGCCAAAGTAGTTGGGAAAGGGCATGTTCACCACTGTGTTACATCACCTTTTCTTTTAACAACACTCAATAAACGTTTGGGAACTGAGGAAACTAATTGTTGAAGCTTTGAAAGTGGAATTATTTCCCATTCTTGTTTTATGTAGTGCTTCAGTCGTTCAACAGTCCGGGGTCTCGCTGTCGTATTTTACGCTTCATAATGCGCCACACATATCCGATGGGAGACAGGTCTGGTCTGCAGGCGAGCCAGGAAAGTACCCACACTCTTTTTACACGAAGCCACGCTATTGTAACAATTGCTGAATGTGGCTTGGCATTGTCTTGCTGAAATAAGCAGGGGCATCCATGAAAAAGACGGTGCTCAGATGGCAGCATATGTTGTTCCAAAACCTGTATATACCTTTCTGATGTGTAAGTTACCCATGCCTTGGGCAATAATACACCCCCCTACCATCACAGATGCTGGCTTTTGAACTTTGCGTCGATGACAGTCTTAATGGTACTTTTCCCCTTTGGTCCAGATGACACGATGTTGAATATTTCCAAAAACAATTTGAAATGTGGACTCGTCAGACCACAGAACACTTTTCCACTTTGCGTCAGTCCATCTTAGATGATCTCGGGCCCAGAGAAGCCGGCGGCGTTTCTGGATGTTGTTGATAAATGGCTTTCACTTTGCATAGTAGAGCTTTAACTTGCGCTTACAGATGTGGCGACGAACTGTATTTTGTGATAGTGGTTTTCTGAAGTGTTCCTGAGCTCATGTGGTGATATCCTTTAGAGATTGATGTCGGTTTTTGATACAGTGCCATCTGAGGGATCGGAGGTCACGGTCATTCAATGTTGGTTTCCGGCCATGCCGCTTACGTGGAGTGATTTCTCCAGATTTTCTGAACCTTTTGATGATATTATGGACCGTAGATGTTAAAATCCCTAAATTTCTTGCAATTGCACTTTGAGAAACGTTGTTCTTAAACTGTTTGACTATTTGCTGACTCAGTTGTGGACAAAGCGGTGTAACTCGCCCCATCCTTTCTTGTGAAAGACTGCGCATTTTTTGGGAAGCTGTTTTTATACCCAATCATGGCACCCACCTGTTCCCAATTATCCTGCACACCTGTGGGATGTTCCAAATAAGTGTTTTAAGAGCATTCCTCAACTTTATCAGTATGTATTGCCACCTTTCCCAACTTCTTTGTCACGTGTTGCTGGCATGAAATTCTAAAGTTAATGATTATTTGCAAAAAAGAAAATGTCAGTTTGGACATCAAATATGTTGTCTTTGTAGCGTATTCAACTGAATATGGGTTGAAAATGATTTGCAAGTCATTGTATTCCGTTTATATTTACATCTAACACAATTTCCCAACTCATATCGAAACAGGGTGTGTACTTGTACTTCAACAAAATATATATACATCAAGCTACGATTCCAAGCAGCCATGTTCACAACTAAATGGCAGCCAGTGGAGAAGGGAATAGTGACAGGGTGCACCATCTCTCCCATCTTGTTTGTCATGGGAATGAACCTGATCATCTCTGCAGCGATCATAATGTCAAGAGGACCAAAGACAGCAGCAGGAAGTCAACAACCAGCAATCAGGGCATTCATGGATGATCTTACCGTGATAACACCAACTCACGTGCAGGCGAGATGGGTCCTGGCGGAACTGGATCGGATGGCTACTTGGGCGAAGATGATCTTTAAGCCCAAGAAATCAAGGTTTCTGGTGATCCAAAAGGGAAAAACAACGGGAAAGTTCAAGCTGCTTGTTCAGGGGGAAGCAATCCCAAACATCCAAGGGAACCCTATTAAATGCCTTGGAAAGTGGTATGATGATTCCCTGACGGATAAAAACACCATCTCCAGCACCGAAAATCAAGTTGAAGAATGGTTGGAAAGGATTGACAAGTCTGGTCTGCCTGGGAAATACAAGTGCTGGATCTACCAGCATGGCCTACTCCAAAGACTTATGTGGCTTCTCACCGTTTACGAAGTGGCGATAACAACTGTTGAAGGGTTGGAGAGGAAGTTCAACAAGCACCTTCGGAAATGGTTGGGAATACCCCCGAGCTTTACATCTATGGGGCTCTACATAAGGTCAGGTCAGCTCCAGCTCCACCTGTCTTCAGTTCTGGAGGAGTTTAAAGTCGCAAAATGCAGACTTACCCTGACGTATAGGGACTCCCAAGAATGGCTGATCAGGGAAGCTGGAATAACAACAAGATCTGGCAGGAAGTGGGCCGCTAGCACTGCTATATTACCCAGGCAGAATCATCTCTCAGGACCAAAGATACCATCGGAAGCCTCTGCACTGGAAGACAGGGTCTAGGAACATCACATTTCCAGCAGTGGTCCAAGTCCACTCCCAGGGAAAAGAGGACCTTGATTCAGGATGAAGTTCGAAACCTTGAAGAAGGAAGAAGAGCTAAAGGCATAGCTCACAACCCAAGGTGCCTGGACAAGGTGGAACCTTCCCAAGAGGAACGTGACATGGAGTGAATTGTGGAGGCTGGAGCCGTTTCGTATCTCATTTCTGCTTCGAGCAGTATTCGACACCCTGCCGACCCCAGTCAACTTGCATAGGTGGGGAATGAGGGAGGACCCGCTGTGCAAGTTGTGTGGCGGTAAAGGAACTATGGCGCACATTCTGTCTGGGTGCAAAACAGCATTGACCCAGGGAAGATACTGGTGGCGCCATGACAGGGTGTTGGCAATGCTCGCAGACATCTTGGAGCAAGAGAGGAGAAAGAAACACCCAGCCAAAACAAAGCCATTGCTGAGCACCATCACCTTCGTGAAAGAGGGTCATAGACCAGTTGTCCAAGGCCAAGCCAACCAAAACCTCCTGCAGTTGGCCCAGGGATGGGAGATGGAGGTTGACCTGGGGCGGAAGCTCCTCTTCCCAGAGGCGGTACAGTCCACTCTGAGACCAGACATAGTTATGTGGTCTCCAGAGGGAAAGAAAATCATCCTGGTGGAACTTACTGTCCCGTGGGAGGAGGGATGTCAGGAAGCGGCAGAGAGGAAGAGAACAAAGTACCAACAACTTGTCCAGGCCTGCCGGGACAAGGGGTGGACAGCATGGCTGATGACAGTGGAAGTTGGTTGTCGAGGATTCCCTGCGCAATCTGTGTGGAATATGATGACAAAGGTCGGATTGAGAGGTCACTTGAGAAAAACAGCCGTTCGTAGGCTGGGAGAAGCGGCGGAGAGAGCCTCCTGTTGGCTCTGGCATAAAAGAGAGGACAATAGCTTGTAAGCCTGGATGAGAGGAGCAGTGATCTGGCCAATCACTGCTGACCCACCAACCGGAGAGTGTTGTGGTTAAGGGTCGAAACACTCTGTGAACGTTGGGGACCACCTGATGACCTCTTATCCAGGCCAAAGTTTTATCCATTAGAAATGGATTATATTAGCATCTTTCGATGTATTTGCAAACTGTATTCAACAAAATACCACTGTATTTTGGCAATGTTTTCTTTTCCAGCAGGAAGTGAAGAACGAATAAAAGTACACAAAACCTGTTCTATACTTTTGAAACGATACACTGTACATTGTCAACACGCTGACAGCATTTTGTTCTTTGTCTCCTCAGGTCGTCATGGAAACGACGAGCACTTTAAAGCAGCAGAAGTTTCAACTGGTTGAGAGCGGCTTTAACCCCTCAGCTATAGCAGATCCTCTTTACGTGTTGGACTATCAGCAGAACAGCTACGTACCTTTGACGGACGGAATATACCAGAGTATAGTCTGTGGAGAACGCAAGCTATAACACTTTTCCAAGGAGCGTATGTTGACACACATGCAAGCACGTAAAATGACGAATTAGATCGTCTTGACGAGGGGTGTCCTGATCCAATACGATATCGGCAAAAATAGGATTTGCTGAAATAAATTCACTAAAGGTCAACATTCACTATAGGCTACTAGGAGCTATACAGCAGCTAAGCACACACTAGCACGCAAGCTAGACATATGTAATAAGTGTCCTTATTTGTATAATATTGCAGTCTAAAATATGAAGTCAATATTAAGTATCAAATACTTCGAGCTGCATAGTAATGACACATTCAAGGTCTCAAAGGCATTAGAAAGTATCCAGTAACAAACGTGTCCGCATCATTCAACTTATTATGTCATAAGCTTAACTCAATTAATTATTGTGGCCACTTGGTGTCGATTGAAAGGCAGCATAAGTCAATTCTGGAGGGTTAATAATAAAGGTATGTACGATTTGTGCTGATATCGTATCGGATCAATATCGACCAATACTCAAAGCTCCAATATCTGTACGATATCGTTGGCGAAACAGCTCTAAAAGGGACACCCCGAGTTTTGACGTAGTTACTTCACGTTTTACGAACGACTCACACACTTTGTTAAAAGCTACACACTAACCGTTTTCACAGTTTGTCTGTCAATAAAATACATGTACACAACTACTTTATTGTGTCGAGTGTAACTTTCATTAAAAAATGGTACCGTAAATTCAATATTTATAAGGGTTTTTTTTAAAGGCCTACTGAAATGAGATGTTCTTATTTAAACGGGGATAGCAGGTCCATTCTATGTGTCATACTTGATCATTTCGCGATATTGCCATATTTTTGTTGAAAGTATTTAGTAGAGAACATCGACGATAAAGTTTGCAACTTTTGGTCGCTAATAAAAAAGCCTTGCCTGTACCGGAAGTATCAGACGATGTGCGCGTGACGTCACAGGTTGTGGAGCTCCTCACGTCCTCACATTGTTTACAATCATGGCCACCAGCAGGGAGAGCGATTCGGACCGAGAAAGCGACTATTTCCCCATTAATTTGAGCGAGGATGACAGATTTCTGGATGAGGAAAGTGAGAGTGAAGGACTAGAAAAAAAAAAGAAAAAAAACTAGACGGCAGAGCGATTCAGATGTTATTAGACAAATTTACTAGGATAATTCTGTAAAATTCCTTATCTGCTTATTGTGTTACTAGTGTTTTAGTGAGATTATATGGTCGTACCTCTACAACCTGAAAGTTGTCGGGTTTGGCCACGGGTAATAATAATAATAATAATGGATTAGATTTATATCGCGCTTTTCTATTGTTAGATACTCAAAGTGCTCACAGAGAAGTGGGAACCCATCATTCATTCATACCTGGTGGTGGTAAGCTACATCTGTAGCCACAGCTGCCCCGGGGCAGACTGACGGAAGCGTGGCTGCCAGTTTTCGCCTACGGCCCCTCCGACCACCACCTATCATTCATTCATCTTTCATTCACCAGTGTGAGCGGCACCGGGGGCAAGGGTGAAGTGTCCTGCCCAAGGACACAACGGCAGCGAATTGGATGTCAATAGGTGGGAAGCGAACCTGCAACCCTCAGTTTTCTGGCACAGCCGCTCTACCCACTACGCCATGCCACCCCTGGTGACCGCCAGTGTCTCAGAGGGAAGCCACGTTTCTCGACGAGGCGAAAGATTTTTTTTTTCTTTTCCCTCCTCCACGGGGGCGGCCGGTGGGAGGAGGCAAGAGCGTCGCAAATGCCTCTTTGGCAGGTGCAGGAGGAACGACGCAAGCTCTCCGCTCATGTCTAGGGTAAGAGCCGACTTATTAGCACCATTTTCTCACCGAAACCTGCCGGTTGACATGTGGTAGGGAGCCATGTTCGCTTGACCGCTCTGTTCCATAGCAAAGCTTCACCGTCATCTTTCGGGAATGTAAACAAGGAAACACCGGCTGTGTTTGTGTTGCTAAAGGCGGCCGCAATACACCGCTTCCCACCTACATCTTTCTTCTTTGACGTCTCCATTATTAATTGAACAAATTGCAAAAGATTCAGCGACACAGATTTCCATAATACTTTGGAATTATGCGATGAAAAGAGACGACTTATAGCTGTGGACGGTGCTGGACCAAAATGTCCTCTACAATGCGTGACGTCACGCGCATGCGTCATCGTACCGCGACGTTTTAGTAGGATACTAAAATTGCAATTTAATAAACTAAACCGGCCGTATTGGCATGTGTTGCAATGTTAAGATTTCATCATTGATATATAAACTATCAGACTGTGGTCGGTAGTAGTGGGTTTCAGTTGGCCTTTGTTTCAGGCAATGACACAGAAAAAGTACAAGGTAGAAAACATAATATTCATTCATATAATGCAGAAGAGAATGTATGTAAACATGATGATACAGTTTTGCCTGTAAGGGAGCGGGAAGAAGAAAATGTATTTAATCCCACACCCCCGTAATTATTATATTGAGCTTCAGTGTTACTTTGTTAAAGGATTATTATACCAATGTTTTATCATGGTGGCTTCACAGGTATCAATAATTATTACACTAACAATAATTTTCAGCAATAATGAAGGAAGAAAGAACAATACCAACGATGGTAATGGACAATATACCAATGATGGTAAGGAAACATTATAAGACAGAGCACAGATCAGAGGATGAATTGTGTAGTGGTAAGTATTTCCCCACACTTCAACACAATTTGTAAGGTATGGCAGTACGAAGGTGCAATATAAAGTACGGCGTGAATTTTCATTAAGGTGTAGTTTTGCTTTGTTTATAACTGAGAGGCTTTTGGAGATTTTTGTTTTAATGTGTCAGACACGAGGTGTCCATGATAGTTTGCTATCAATTATTTTTTCCCATTTATTTTCTGTTCAGACTTTATGTTGCGATTACCAAGCATCACTATCTTAGTTTAATTCATATTCAAGGATAATTTGTGTCCATCCATTTTTTTGTTATGTTTACTTCCCTGTTTACTGTATTTATGAGCTCATCACTACTGTAGAATATATTTGTGTCATCTGCAAATAGTATACATTTCAATAATTGGATGTATTAAAAAATCTTTAATTTACACATAAAACAGTTTTGGCCTCAACACGGACCCTTGGGGAACACCAGAAGCAACGTCAAGAGTATCTGGTAAATATTGACCCATTTTTACAAAAAATACACTCCCTAACTTTTTAACCAGTCTCCAGCCAGGCTCCTAATTCCATACCTTCCATTTTATCTAGTAGGATTAAATAATTAATGATAACAAAGGCTGTTTTTTTTTTTTTTTTGATGAATAAAGATAACGCATCTTGTCGCTGTTAATGTCCGGCCTTCAAAATAAAACCATACCGATAAAATAATAAAAATTAATAATGGATTTTATTTGTAAAATGCACTTTATATTGAGCAAACAAACTCAAATTGCTACAGTGTATAAAAAATAAAAAGCTAGAACTAGTATGCATATATCTAAAAAAATGGTACGCATATATCTATTAAAAAAAGGCTTTTTAAAATGGATTTTTAACCCTTTTTTAAAAGCAAAATAACAATCACTTGTGTAAATAAAACCCAATGTTTTAGATAACGCATAACCTAATATAAGGTGTAGTAGTATGAGCCGTATATTAAAATACAAAAATATAGCCTTTAATGACATTTAAGAGTCATTAATCCATGCCCAAATGCTTTCTGCATTCCTTGGATTTTTACGCATGCGCAGTTGCACTGGTGTGGATTCCGTATGAGTTAGCCTATGTTTTGGTCATTTAATTTTCTTTTAATGAATGGGAATTAGCAAAAAAACATTTGGTTTCTTATATTATTTTGAAATACAAAAAAAAGAGAAACAAAGCAAAACGGTTTTATTTTAATTTTCACAGACAAATACAAATCACCTGTCAATACAAACAAAATAAATGTTATTTTATATTAAACCGGTACCGAAAGTAGTTTTTTAAAGAAAAGACGGCGGACTGGCCTGTAGGTAAAAAAAAAAGTATTCTTTATTAAAACATCGATCATATCTGATCTTTCTGACAGGTTACAATTTACAATATGACGCGCTTTTGCTTTTTTCTACACATCAGTTTTCTGCCTTGTCTTCATATCACAACTTCCGGTTCCGGTGTTGGACTATGGGGAGGGGGTGGGGGATTACATTTTTTGTTCTATTTTCCGTTTCTGTGTGTTAGGGATTATATTAAATATAAAATGATCATCAAACCGTTTTTATAATCTAGTTATTGCTCTTCGACGAATCAAAAAACAATAACAACGCTGTTTTATTTTTTTGTGTTTCAAAATAAAACAAACCCATCGTTTTTTGGTTTTTCAATTTCCATTCAGGCGAAGAAACCAAATTCTTCACCGACATTGACTTAAATCATGCTGTTGCTTTTCATGTGTATACTCATTATTATTATTATTTCTATTGTTATTACAGTGTACTTGTTTTTTAGCTTGGCATTATTAAACGTGCATTCTTCATAATGTCCAGCAGAGGGCGACTGCGTTTCAAAGGCAAAATTGATAATGTGGATGTCATTTCCCTTCAAGGTACAGTTCAATGCAGCATGTGTGTAAATATGTCCCTTTTGTAGTAAAAATATTTGATTTATGTCTACTTTATAGCTCATAGTCAGACCCTTTTCTCTCAAAACTCACTCGCTTAAAGTTAAAGTACCAATGATTATCATACACAGACTAGGTGTGGTGAAATGTGTCCTCTGCATTTGACCCATCCCCTTGTTTACTCCCTGGGAGGTGAGGGGAGCAGTGAGCAGCAGAATATTTTTGGTGATTAAACCCCCAATTCCAACCCTTGATGCTGAGTGCCAAGCAGGGAGGTGTCGGTCCCATTTTTATTGTCTTTGGTATGACTCGGCCGGGGTTCGAACTCACAGCCTACTGAGCAGGTGTTATTTCAGAAACTCAAATAACATACATGCATGTCAAATAAAAACAGCATATTTAGATTTTGTTGTTGTTTTTTTTTTCTTTTTTGCAAACATCAGCCAAACAAATAAGGATGGTCTATGAATGAAAAACACTGACCTTCAAAATATCCCTTTTAAAAATGAATTCATTTGCCTCTATGTGCAGCCCCCATCATCCATCCATCCATCCATTTTCTACCGCTTATTCCTTTTGGGGTCGCGGGGGGTGCTGGAGCCTATCTCAGCTGCATACGGGCTGAAGGCGGTGCACACCCTGGACAAGTCGCCACCTAATCTTAGGGCCAACACATAGATATACAACATTCACACACTAGGGCCAATTTAGTGCTACCAATTATATATATATATATATATATATATAATATATATATATATATATATATATATATATATATATAATTGGTAGCACTAAATTGGCCCTAGTGTGTGAATGTTGTATATCTATATATATATATATATATATATATATATATATATATATATATGTACATATATATACACATATGAAAAAAGTTTTTTTTTAATCATTTTCAAAAAAGTTCCCGCTTTTCTCAAAATTCCCAATGTTTTCTGAAATTTCCGTTGAAATCAATTGGACATTTTTCAACGTTTGACAATTTCCACACTTTTCATCTGATTCAATCTGTGTCAACCTCTAAATATGTTTAGCAATTGTGTGCTCTACTTTAACAATTCTAAATAAAAATTCCCAGATTTCCCATAATTCCTTTTTTTTTTTTTTTTTTTTGCATTTTCCCCATTCAAAATGATTTGGCCATTTTTCAACTTCCACAATTCCCACATTCTTCAACCCATTCAAAGCATTCCACCTTCAACACATTCAACTCATCCTGGAAATTCAAAGTACAATTTTTCCACATTCAACACATTTCCAGGGACTCCCTTTTTTGGTAACCTATTTCCACCCTTAAGTTCGACTCCTTTCACATGTTTCAACCCATTTCAACCATTCCACCGTCAAAAAACTCCTCATATTCAGGACAAAAAACAATTTGGTTAAGGAACTGGAAAAATTCCAGGAATATCTCAATTAAAAACTGTTTCGTGACCGATTTAAACAATTTCAACACCAACCATTTCAGCTCATTCAGACCATTCATGCTCCTAATCATTTTTTGAAAAACTCCCGCTTTTCCCTAAATCCCCAAATTTCCAGGAAGTTCCCATTGAAATAAATGGGACATTTTCCTAAGTTTTGCACAAATCTCGCATTTTTCAACCTATTCTAACCATTCCAACATCAAACAATTTTACTCATCCCGGACATTCAAACTAACCCTTTCCCCAAGTTCCAAATCAAATTCCGATTTCCCTGGAAATTAAAATTCTTCAACATTCAAACCATTCCTACATTCAAACTATTTCAGCGTTTAAACGATTTCAACATTTAAACGATTTCTACAATTATCCTTCATTCCATTAGCATTTCAGTTCATGGTCAGCTTTTCAACATTCTGTTATGTCTTGGTGATCATGTTTAGTTTGGCTATGTTCTGTTTGGTTTTTGCATTCTGTCAGCTCCTGTTTTTTGCACTCCCTGCTTTGTTTCCATGAAAACCAATTAGTTTTCACCTGTCCTCATGTCACGCACCTGATTCATTTGAACTCGTTCACCTGTTGCTAATCACGTCACCTCCATTTAAGCCTGTAGTTGCCAGGCAGTCAGCCTGGCGACATCACCCTCTATACACCCTTGTTATTCATGCTGATGATCCATGCTGCTCTTTTTCATGCTCTTTTCTCGTTCCAAGTTCTTTTCTCGTTCTCTATTCATGCCATAGTTTGCAAATTTTTGTTTCATGTCCATAGTTTTGCCTTTGTGGTAGTTTTGTTTTCCTAGCCAAGTTTTGAACCTCTGCTGAGTGTCACGGCGTGGATTTCGAACCCGTTTTCCTCCTGCATCTGTTTGTCACAGTTCCTCCTCTGGCTGCTCGCTCGGACATGCCCACGCTGAGCGCAGCATACCCACGCAGCGGCAAGCCTGCACCCACTCGCCAATCTGCTCACCTGGAATTGATGAGGGCGGGCTGGATAAAGGTCCAGTGGACCCAAGGATCAACGCGGGAACTTAGTTACCTCTCTGTGTACCGTAAGCCTGATGTCGACGCAACTTTGTTGTGTTTCCCTATATGATTTTGACGTCCGTGTTGCTCTCCCGTAGAGTCTTCCCCCTTCAAGATCATCTTTTGTTCCCCCCTGTGTTTTTGGACTGCCTTCCTCGATTCCCAAACCTTCGCCTGAACACGGATCGAGCCTCTTCTCTCCTACCCTGGATGTTCATCGGACTGCCTTGTTCCTTCGCTCTCTACAACACTTGGTAACACACACTTCAGTTAATCTACACACGTAGTCACACACTTATGCACTTGGGTTTGACACACTCCATTTCCTTGGGTTATCTTATTAGTTTAGTATTGTTTATTATATATATATATATATATATATATATATATATATATATATATATATATATATATATATATATATATATATATATATATATATATATATATAATAATTATTGAACATTACTCCCACCTGGTGTCAGTCTGCCGTCATCTCCCCTTTAGTAAACATAACACTGAGAGCGCCTTTCCATCCATCCATCCATCCATCCATTTTCTACCGCTTATTCCCTTTTGGGGTGGCGGGCGGCGCTGGCGCCTATCTCAGCTACAATCGGGCGGAAGGCGGGGTACACCCTGGACAAGTCACCACCTCATCGTCTTTCGTTTGGTCCTTTTTTTCCAAGTTAAGATTAAAATCATGTTTTTACCTTCACGCCATGTCCGATCCAGTCGCTTTGCACCACGGGAAAACTAATCACACCAAAGTCCACGTCATGACACATTCAAACCATTCCCACATTCAAACTATTCTTACATTCATACTACATTCTTTCAGTATTTCACTTCAACTTCAGCATTGGAGCATTCACACACAATTCCCTTTAGGAATTGCCTCATCTAGGTTACCATTAATTCAGTTATTTATGTATTTTAGCACTGTTAAACTCTAAGTAGGCTAGATATAATTATTGAATATGGTTAAAATCAAGGGTAACATTACAAATTTTGTGTCAACATTTGAGTGGGCCTTGTAGTGAAAAAGTTGGGCCCCAAAGTCCAAAAGGTTAGGATTATTAATCCTTAACCCCCTCCCCCCGCTTTATCCTTGCAGCGCCCCCTAGAGAAAAATCCATGTGGCCCACAACTAGAACCACCCCTACACAACATCGTAGTGCTTGTCACAATAAAAGCAGGGTGAGTACAGATGTTTCATGCACACACACACACACACACACACACACACACACACACACACACTCGTATTCGTTACCTTCTTGAGACCTCCGAAAAATGCCTTCCTCTGTAGGACCACCTTTTCTAGATATATGAATATGTGTATTTACAACATTAATAATATATACAAACTATGCACATTTAAAAAAAGGTGCTCTTTTAGTTTATTTTTTTATTGTAATTGTTTTTTAATCATTATTTTACTAGGCATAGCTCGGTTGGTAGAGCGGCCGTGCCAGCAACTTGAGGGTTGCAGGTTCGATTCCCGCTTCTGTCATCCTAGTCACTGCCGTTGTGTCCTTGGGCAAGACACTTTACCCACCTGCTCCCAGTGCCACCCACACTGGTTTAAATGTAACTTAGATATTGGGTTTCACTATGTAAAGCGCTTTGAGTCACTAGAGAAAAGCGCTATATAAATATAATTCACTTCACTTCACTTCACTACTTCAAGTTATTACAGTATGTCTCTATATACATATTTATTTATACATTTTGGCCATAGGGGGCACATTTCAATTTCTTACACACACTTGTTATTTCATATGTTGGCCAGAGGAGGAGCACTTAAAACTTTTACACACACTTGTTATTTCATATGTTGAGGGGGCGCACTTTTAAAACCGACACGTACATATATATTTTATTTGTTGTATACATTTTGGCCATAGGGGGCACATGTTAATTTCTTACACACACTTGTTATTTCATATGTTGTCCAGAGGGGGAGCACTTAAAACTTTTCCCCCCCCTTTTTATTTCATATGTTGAGGGGGCGCACTTTTAAAACTCGGTAGGTCGTGAGTTCAAAACCGTCAGCCGAGTCATACCAAAGACTATAAAAACGAGACCCTTTACCTCCCTGCTTGGCATTCAGCATCAATGGTTGGAATTGGGGGTTAAATCGTCCAAAATGTTTCCCGGGCGTGGCCGCCGCTGCTGCTCACTGCTCCCCTCACCTCCCTGTGGGTGATCAGGAGTGATGGGTCAAATGCAGAGAATAATTTTACCACATCTAGTGTGTGTGTGACACTAACTCTAACTAACAGTCAATTTGAAAAAATCCCTCCATTTTGGGACCACCCTAATTTTGATAGATTTCACCACCAGGGGTGCAAATCTATTTTTTTGTATAATTTTGTTTTTTGTTTTTTGTAATGTGCTTGAGCCCGATGACAAACGAATCACGGACCACAGATGGCCCCTATGCCGCACTTTGGGCAACCCAGCTGTAGACGCTAACTTTTATTAGCCACTATACTCTTAGTATCGTAGTGTATTTGTTCATCATGTGGGACGCGGGTTGTCTTACGTCAGCACCGGAAGTCGTAAAATCAGTTGTTCACCTAACAGGTTTTTCCGGGAATGAATAGGGAAATCTTTCTTCAGCTGCCATATTTTTTTTTATCATATACTGCTGCCTTTGCACCTGTCCTTGTTTAATTTTGTATGCACATTAAATCAACAAAAATTCTTGACTTTGGAGCAATGTTCACAGACTAGTATTTGTCTCTCTATTAGATGCAATGGTTTTCCGTATTGGGAACATGATTTGGGTCCTAACTTGTTAACCGGTCCTCATATGGAAGGTACTTTTCCTTAATGATGTCTCAAGAAGGGTAGAAATACAAGAACACACACACACACTGCAGCTGAAATAATATGGCCGTTGATGAAAACTTGAGTCAGGAAATGCCAGTGAGAAAACACCAGAGGCACGTTACAAGGGAATTAAAAAAAAAAAAAAAAAGAAAATATAGAAAAATAATATTTATATCAAATAAGATGAAATAAGGGTTCATATCAATTTAATCTATTCAAAAGCTTGATTAAAACACAGAACAATGTCAAAAAAAACTAACTCTTAAGTTGAGTAGATATCAAAATAAATACAATAAATACATCATAGACAGGATAACAAAAACATTATATGAGATAAAATTATAAGTTATACATTATATAACAAGATATTTAATGTTTGAACTGGAAAATGTTGTTATTTTTTGCAAATATTAGCTCATTTGGAATTTAATGCCTGCAACATGTTGCAAAAAAGCTGGCACAAGTGGCAAAAACAACTGAGAAAGTTGAGGAATGCTCATCAAACACTTATTTGGAACTTCTCACAGGTGAACAGGCTAATTGGGAACAGGTGAGTGCCATGATTGGGAATAAAAGCAGCTTCCATGAAATGCTCAGTCATTCACAAACGGGCAAATTGTCCAACAGTTTAAGAACAGCATTTCTCAACGACCTATTCCAAGAAATTTAGGGATTTCACCATCTGCGGTCCGTAATATCATCAAAAGGTTCAGAGAATCTGAAGAAATCACTGCACGTAAGCAATGGTATTACGAACCTTGGATCCCTCAGGCGGAATTGCATCAAAAAGCCACATCAGTGTGTAAAGGATATCACCACATGGGCTCAGGAACACTTCAGAAAATCACTGCCAGTAACTACATTTGGTCGCTACATCTGTCAGTGCAAGTTAAAACTCCACTATGCAATGCGAAAGCCATTTATCAACAACGCCGCCGGCTTCACTGGGCCCGAACTCATCTAAAATAGACTGATGCAAATTTTGAAAAGTGTTCCGTGGTCTGACAAGTTCACATTGCAATTTTTTTTGGTAAACAGTGAACGTCGTGTTCTCTGGACCAATGAGTTAAAGAACCAACCGGATTGTTATGGGTGCAGAGTTCTAAGGCCAGCATCTGTGATGGTATGGGGGTGTATTAGTGCCCAAGGCATGGGTAACCTACACATCTGTGAAGGCACCCTTAATGCTGAATGGTCCATACAGGTTTTGGAGCAACATATGTTGTCACCCAAGCAATGTTATCATGGACGCTCCTGCTTATTTCAGCAATACAATGCCAAGCCACGCGTTAAAACAGCGTGGTTTCGTAGTAAAAGAGTGCGGGTACTTTCCTGGCCCGCCTGCAGTCCAGACATGTCTCCCATCGAAAATGTGTGGCGCATTATGAAGCGTAAAATACGACAACAAAACCCCGGACTGTTGAACAACTTAAGCTGTACATCAAGCAAGAATGGTAAAGAATTCCACTTTCAAAGCTCCAACAATTAGTTTCCTCAGTTCCCAAACGTTTATTGAGTGTTGTTAAAAGAAAAGGTGATGTAACACAGTGGTGAACATGCCTTTTCCCAAATACTTTGGCACGTGTTGCAGCCATGAAATTCTAAGTTAATTATTATTTGTAGTGCATTCAACTGAATATGGGTTGAAAATGATTTGCAAATCATTGTATTCCGTTTATATTTACGTCTAACACAATTTCCCAACTCATATGGAAACGGGGTTTGTACAATGTAAAATAGTCATGAAAATAAAGCATTGAAATGAGAAGGTGTGTCCAAACTTTTGGCACATATATAAACTGCGTGTTACCAGTATAAGTATATTTTGCCAATAGCCTCCTTTATTTTGACCAGAAACATTTAGTGTAAATACTGCTATTGTCTGTTTATAAGAACGGACCAAGAGAGAGGGCCCAGAGAGGGTCAGCTCAGTCAAACGTGATTTTTAAAAAAAAAAAATTTCCAAGGTTGGCTTTTAAGTCACACTCACTTACCAGTGTGGTGTGTAGTTCAAATTCCACACTTCATCCTGTGGATCTGAACCTGGATGTTAGAGTTGTCTAAGACTGTGAACTGCCAATGTGTTCATTCCCACTCTTCTAACAGGTCGTTTTCACACTCCAGTCTTAACTGTTATAAGCTATGACAAAATGGAAATAGTATGAAAATAAAAACCCTGTTTCCATATGAGTCGGGAAATTGTGTTGATCTGGGGATAGGTTGATTGGCAACAATAAAATGGCCCTAGTGTGTGAATGTGAGTGGGAATGTTGTCTGTCTATCTGTGTTGGCCCTGCGGTGAGGTGGAGACTTGTCCAGGGTGTACCCCGCCTTCTGCCCGATTGTAGCTGAGATAGGCGCCAGCGCCCCCCGCGACCCCGAAAGGGAATAAGCGGTAGAAAATGGATGGATGGATGGATGGATGGATAAACGGAATACAATGATTTGCAAATAAATTTCAACCCATATTCAGATGAATATGCTACAAAGACAACATATTTGATGTTCAAACACATAAACATTTTTTTTTGTGTGCAAATAATCATTAACTTTAGAATTTGATGCCAGCAACATGTGACAAAGAAGTTGGGAAAGGTGGCAATAAATACTGATAAAGTTGAGGAATGCTCATCAAACACTTATTTGGAAATCCCACAGGTGTGCAGGCTAATTGGGAACAGGTGGGTGCCATGATTGGGTATAAAAACAGCTTCCATGAAATGCTGTCTTTCACAATATAGGATGGTGCGAGGTACACCCCTTTGTCCACAACTGCGTGATCAAATAGTCAAACAGTTTAAGAACAACATTTCTCAAAGTGCAATTGCAAGAAATTTAGGGATTTCAACATCTACGGTCCATAATATCAAAATGTTCAGAGAATCTGGAGAAATCACTCCACGTAAGCGGCATGGCCGGAAACCAACATAGAATGACCGTGACTTTCGATCACTCAGACGGCACTGTATCAAAAACCAACATCAATCTCTAAAGGATATCACCACATGGGCTCAGGAACACTTCAGAAAACCACTGCCACTAAATACAGTTCGTCGCTACATCTGTAAGTGCAAGTTAAAGTTCTACTGTGCAAAGCGAAAGCCATTTATCAACAACATCCAGAAACGCCGCCGGCTTCTCTAGGCCCGAGATCATCTAGGATGGACTGATGCAAAGTGGAAAAGTGTTCTGTGGTCTGACGAATCCACATTTCAAATTTGGAACAATTCAACATCGTGTCATCCGGACCAAAGGGGAAGTGAACCATCCAGACTGTTATCGACGCAAAGTTTCAAAGCCAGCATCTGTGATGGTATGGGGGTGCATTAGTGCCCAAGGCATAGGTAACTTACACATCTGTGAAGGCACCATTAATGCTGAAAGCTACATACAGGTTTTGGAAGAACATATGCTGCCATCTAAGCTCTGTCTTTTTCATGGACGCCCCTGCTTATTTCAGCAAGACAATGCCAAGCCACATTCAGCACGTGTTAAAACAGCATGGCTTTGTAAAAAAAGAGTGCTGGTACTTTCGTGGCCCGCCTGCAGTCCATACCTGTCTCCCATCGAAAATGTAGTGCATTATGACAGCGGAGACCTCGGACTGTTGAACGACTGAAGCTCTACATAAAACAAGAATGGGAAAGAATTCCACTTTCAAAGCTTCAACAATTAGTTTCCTCAGTTCCCAAATGTTTATTGAGTGTTGTTAAAAGAAAAGGTGGTGTAACACAGTGGTGAACATGCCCTTTCCCAACTACTTTGGCACATGTTGCAGCCATGAAATTCTAAATTATTTGCAAAAAAAAAAAATATATATATAGTCTTTGTAGTACATTCAACTGTTTATGGGTTGAAAAGGATTTGCAAATCATTGTATTCCGTTTATATTTACATTTAACACAATTTCCCGACTCATATGGAAACAGGGTTTGTACATGGGGTCTCAATTTTCAGTTATTTTATTGCAATATGTAGCACTCTGACATCTTGGGCAAGACACCTTCCTTCGTAGGCAAATATTGTCACCTGCATTCTATCTGTGATGGCAACCCGCTTGCTTTGCCTTCACCTCCTTCACTTGTTTGTTTTGCTTTTGAGACAGCCTTCTCCTTCCTGACACACACCCTATGATTGTCCTATCAGATCGGCCTCGAGTGCTACTCAAACAGCATCGATCGACCTCCTGCTGTGTACGCTCTCTCCCTGATCAACTGTGGCAGCGTATCCGTAGAACCCCAGGATCGAGTTAAAGCATTTGGTCCTTTGAGGGCCCGAGACAAACCTTGTCATCAGGGCCCTCCGCACAACAAAAACAACACAGTAATTAACCACGCTGCATATTAATTGCCACTTGCCAAGATTAAAAAGTTATTTCTAGAAACTTCCGTAGTTTTAAAGGGGAACATTATCACCAGACCTATGTAAGCGTCAATATATACCTTGATGTTGCAGAAAAAAGACCATATATTTTTTTAACCGATTTCCGAACTCTAAATGGGTGAATTTTGGCGAATTAAACGCCTTTCTATTATTTGCTTTCGGAGCGATGACGTCAAAACGTGACGTCACATAGGTAGTCAACCGCCATTTTCTCAAACACATTACACGCAGCAAGTCAAATCAGCTGTTATTTTCCGTTTTTTCGACTGTTTTCCGGTACCTTGGAGAACATCATGCCTCGTAACAACACGATCAGGGACGGATTCAAGTTGATTTATGTAGAATATGCATCGATTAGCACGGCATGCTAATCGATGCTAACATGCTATTTAGGCTAGCTGTATGTACATATTGCATCAATATGCCTCATTTGTAGCTATATTTGCATCCAGCCTTTCCCTCCATCCACATTTAATGCCAAACAAACACATACCAATCGACGGATTCAAGTTGCACCAGTGTCAAAAGATACGAAAGTCCCTCGTTTGTTCTGCACATTTTACCTATGATAGCGATGCTACGACAGAGATGTGTGGATATCCTGCGACACTCAAAGCAGATGCATTTCCAACGATAAAGTCAATGAAATCACAAAGGTGAGTTTTGTTGATGTTTTTGACTTATGTGCTAATCAGGCATATTTGTGCACGGCGTGACTGCCAGCTAATCGATGCTAACATGATATTTAGGCTAGCTGTATTTACATTTGTAGCTATATGTGCATTCCAGCCTTTCCCTCCACCCACATTTAATGCCAAACAAACACTTACCAATCGACGTATTTAAGTTGCTCCAGCGGTCAAAATATGCAATCGTTGGTTAGAAGGCGATCGCCGAATAGCTCCAATAGCTATTCGCTCAATAGCTTCAGTTACTGCATCAATTTTATTTTCGCTATCTGCCCCCACACTCCAACCATCCGTTTCAATACATGCGTAATCTGTTGAATCGCTTAAGCCGCTGAAATCCGAGTCTGAAACCAAGCTAATGTCGCTATATCTGCCATGTTTGTTTGTATTAGCGTCACAAGAAAATGGACGGCTAGATTTACAGATAGCGAAAATGCACTTTAAAGCCTTTTTTCGGGATATTCCATCAAGGGTAAAATTTTGAAAAAAACTTTGAAAAATAAAATAAGCCACTGGGAACTGATTTTTATTGGTTTTAATAACCCTTCTGAAATTGTGATAATGTTCCCCTTTAATTTTCCATCTTTCATCACACACTATATGTATGTAATATTGGCTGCATTTCTGATAGTTGTTTGTGTGCCATGTTGTTCCAGACCACAGCAAACATTTCTTAGTTTGCAAAGATTGTAATTAATCCATTAGAAGAAGAAAGCTTGCTGTTTCCTTTAACCTGGACACACATCTATACCTTTGACCATTCTAAGACAGTTATTTTTTAGGAGTTATCTCACCTTCTGAGAGGTTGTACTAATGTTTTCCAATGTTGTAAAAATGTTTAGAATAAATATTACGTTTCAACATTTCTGTGAACAAAGATTTGCGCCACATAGTTATTTTGATAGTAGGCTAATATAGACACTTACATCCTAACACTTATATTGTCAAAGTTATTTGATGAGGAACCCCAAGATCCAGAGATGGAGGTAGGCATTGAATGAAAACACATGATTTAATATAAAATATTAGAATAAGAACAAAGGGTATAAACAAAAAGCACGCACGTGGGCGGATTAACAAACTAAGGGAGCTAGCACTGGGAGCTAGAAAAACGAACAGGAGCTTTAGCATGGAAGCTAGTGGATAGCAAACAGAAAAACTGAGAATAGCTTATGGCTAACAAGAACAGCTTACCACTACGACTAATATAAAATATTAGAATAAGAACAAAGGGTATAAACAAAAAGCATGCACGTGGGCGGTTTAACAAACTAAGGGTGCTAGCACTGGGAGCTAGAAAAACGAACAGGAGCTTTAGCATGGAAGCTAGTGGATAGCAAACAGAAAAACTGAGAATAGCTTATGGCTAACAAGAACAGCTTACCACTACGACTAATATAAAATATTAGAATAAGAACAAAGGGTATAAACAAAAAGCACGCACGTGGGCGGATTAACAAACTAAGGGAGCTAGCACTGGGAGCTAGAAAAACGAACAGGAGCTTTAGCATGGAAGCTAGTGGATAGCAAACAGAAAAACTGAGAATAGCTTATGGCTAACAAGAACAGCTTACCGCTACGACTAATATAAAATATTAGAATAAGAACAAAGGGTATAAACAAAAAGCACGCACGTGGGCGGATTAACAAACTAAGGGAGCTAGCACTGGGAGCTAGAAAAACGAACAGGAGCTTTAGCATGGAAGCTAGTGGATAGCAAACAGAAAAACTGGGAATAGCTTATGGCTAACAAGAACAGCTTACCGCTACGACAATACAATGATCCAGCACTGACTGGAGGAACAGAGCAGGTAAAATCGGAGCGGGTTGATTGACCACAGGTGTGGCCAGATGCCAATCAGCTGCAGATGAGGTGACAACATCACACAGGGAGACAAACAGGAAGCCGAACCAAAATAAGAGCACTTGACAGGAACTAAAGACAGGAGATACTAAACACAGAAGAAACAAAGACAAATACGGAGGAAAAAACTAAAACCCACAAACTGTCAGGGGAAAGCCTGACATGTATAAGGTTTTTAATTTCTTGCGGCTCCAGACCGATTACTTTTTTTGTATTTGTGGTCCGATATGGCTCTTTCAACATTTTGGGTTGCCGACCCCTGTTCTAGACTGATGCTTAGTGTGCAGTTTTTGTTTATTTATTTATTTTTTTGTCTATTAAGTTACAAAACCCAAAACTAGTGAAGTTGGCACATTGTGTAAATTGTAAATAAAAACCGAATACAATGATTTGCAAATCCTTTTTAACTGATGTTCACTTGAATAGACTGCAAGGACAAGATATTTAGCGTTCCAACTGAGAAACTTATTTTTGTTTGGCAAATAATCATTAAGTTAGAATTTAATGGCAGCAAAACATTGCAAAAAAGTTGGCACAGGGGCATTTTTACCACTGTGTTACATGGCCTTTCCTTTTAACAACACTCAGTAAACGTTTGGGAACTGAGGAGACCAATTTTTGAAGCTTTTCAGGTGGAATTCTTTCCCATTCTTGCTTGATGTACAGCTGGGGTCTCTATTGTGATATTTTAGGCTTCATAATGCCCCACACATTTTCAATGGGAGACAGGTCTGGACTACAGGCAGGCCAGTCTAGTACCGCACTCTTTTACTATGAATCCACGCTGTTGTAACACGTGGCTTGGCATTGTCCCGCTGAAATAAGCAGGGGCGTCCATGATAATGTTGCTTGGATGGCAACACATGTTGCTCCAAAACCTGCATGTACCTTTCAGCATTAATGGTGCCTTCACAGATGTGTAAGTTACACATGCCTTGGGCACTAATACACCCCCATACCATCACAGATGCTGGCTTTTGAACTCTGCACCCATAACAATCCGGTTGGTTCTTTAACTCATTGGTCCAGAGAACACGACGTTCACTGTTTCCCCCAAAAAATTGAAATGTGAACTTGTCAGACCACAGAACACTTTTCAAAATTTGCATCAGTCCATTTTAGATGAGCTCGGGCCCGGCGAAGCCGGCGGCGTTTCTGGGTGTTGTTGATAAATGGCTTTCGCATTGCATAGTAGAGTTTTAACTTGCACTGACAGATGTAGCGACCAACTGTAGTTACTGGCAGTGATTTTCTGAAGTGTTCCTGAGCCCATGTGGTGATATCCTTTACACACTGATGTGGCTTTTTGATGCAATTCCGCCTGAGGGATCCAAGGTTCGTAATGTCATTGCCTACGTGCAGTGATTTCTCCAGATTCCCTGAACCTTTTGATGATATTACGGACCGTACATGGTGAAATCCCTAAATTTCTTGCAATAGGTCGTTGAGAAATGCTGTTCTTAAACTGTTGGACAATTTGCTTGTTTGTGAATGACTGAGCATTTCATGGAAGCTGCTTTTATTCCCAATCATGGCACCCACCTGTTTTCCAATTAGCCTGTTCACCTGTGAGATGTTCCAAATAAGTGTTTGATGAGCATTCCTCAACTTTCTCAGTCGTTTTTGCCATTAGTGCCAGGTGGAATTATTTTCCATTCTTGCTTGATGTACAGCTTAAGTCAGGGGTGTCAAACTCATTTTACATGGGGGGCCACATGGAGAAAAATCTACTCCCGAGTGGGCCGGGCTGGTAAAATCACAGCACGATAACTTAAAAACAAAGACAACTTCGGATTTCGCAACAAAATTAGGCATAATAATAATTTAATTCCGCGAACTGTATATATCGGTATCAGTTGATATCCGTGCGTCGGTTGAAGGGGCGTGGTTGGGGGGGGCAGGTTGTATAATGTGGCCCGGAAGAGATGCATGGGATTCTGGGTATTTCTTCTGTTGTGTTTATGTTGTGTTACAGTGCGGATGTTCTCCCGAAATGTGTTTGTCATTCTTGTTTGGTGTGGGTTCACAGCGTGGCGCATATTAGTGAGAGTGTTAACGTTATTTATATCACAAGCATCAGTGTAACATGTGTGGCTGTTGAACAAGTATGTGACTGGCTGGCACGCAGATAGCATAACGTGAAGGCGTGTGTGACGATATGTGTAAAACAACGTTAAAAGCATTGTCACCACGACACGCCCTCAAATTAATTATGTGGGTGAAAACCGGAAAATACTAGCCCAGGGATTTTACTGGGGAAAGCACTGAAATCCGGACAACCTCCCGGAAAAATCTTGAGGGTCGGCAAGTATGCAGCTGAGCCACATCAGAGAGATCAAAGAGCCGCATGTAGCTCAGGAGTCGTGTTGCCGACCCCTGCTCTACGAACATACACAAAATTGCTATTGTGACATCTAGTGGACACATTCAGAACAGCCGTTTCTTTCATTCAAAAATTTCGGCTCATTTTTATATTTAGCAAACTCATCCCGCGGGCCGGATAAAACCTGTTTGCGGGCCGGGCCTTTGACAACCCTGGCTTAAGTTGTTCAACAGTCCAGGGTCTCGGTTGTGGTATTTTAGGCTTCATATTGCTTCACACATTTTCAATGGGAGACAGGTCTGGACTATGGGCATGCCAGTCTAGTACCTGCACTCTTTTATTATGAAGCCACGCTGTTGTAACACGTGGCTTGGCATTGTCTTGCTGAAATAAGCAGGGGCGTCCATGATAACGTTGCTTGGATGGCGACGTATGTTGCTTCAAAACCTGTATGTAGTGTAAGAAAGTGTAAGAAAACTTAATATAACTGGGCAGTATAGTTATCATTATCACTGTTAAATGTTTAAAAAATATTTTGAGTTGATTAAAAAATACATGTGAGTCATGTTTTAATAGCTCACCTTAACTTTTCAAAACTCACATGTGATACAACAGCAGAAGCCGTTCCGGTGCTGTAGCTCGCATCACTTAAAATAGTAGCCTGTGAGCAAGGCCTTGTTTTACTACGCCAAAAGCCTAGATCAGGGGTGCCCACACTTTTTCTGCAGGCGAGCTACTTTTCAATTGACCAACTCGAGGGGATCTACCTCATTTATATATATCATTTATATTTATTTATTAATGAAAGAGACATTTTTGTAAACAAGTTAAATGTGTTTAATGA
Source organism: Nerophis ophidion (assembly GCF_033978795.1). Lineage (NCBI taxonomy): Eukaryota > Metazoa > Chordata > Actinopteri > Syngnathiformes > Syngnathidae > Nerophis > Nerophis ophidion. The sequence goes on from NC_084627.1 coordinate 37,130,300, forward strand.
TAATACAAGCATGTGTAACACATATAGATGTCTTTCTTTCACGAAGACAAGAATATAAGTTGGTGTATTACCTGATTCTGATGACTTGCATTGATTGGAATCAGACAGTAATGATGATAACGCCCCCATTTTCAAATGGAGGAGAAAAAAGTTGTCCTTTCTGTACAATACCACATGAAAGTGGTTGGTTTTTGGCATCTAATTCATCCAGCTTCCATACACTTTACAAGAAAAACATTGGCGGCAAATTCCGTAGCTTGCTTGATTGACATTCACGGCACCCGAGGGTCTTGTGAGATGACGCTGGCTGCTGCCAGTTCATTATTATGAAAAAATGACAGAGAGGAAGGCGAGAAACACTTTTTATTTCAACAGACTTTCGCGCCGTCCCTTCCGTCAAAACTCTAAAGGTCGATTGCACATTTCCTATCTTCACAATAAAAGCCCTGCTTCATGCTGCCTGCGCTAACAAAATAAGAGTCTCGGAAAGCTGGCGTGCACAAGTGATGTGCACGCCAGCTTTCTGAGGGATCGCTTGTGCACGCCAGTTTTCCGAGACTCTGTATTTAGTTAGCGCAGGCAGCATGAAGCAGGGCTTTTATTGTGAAGATAGGAAATGTGCAGTCGGCCTTTAGAGTTTTGACGGAAGGTACGGCGCGAGAGTCTGTTGAAATAAAAAGTGTTTCTCGCCTTCCTCTCGGTCATATTTTAATAATAATGATCTTGCAGCAGCCAGCGTCATCTCACAAGACCCTCCGGTACCGTGAATGTCATTTAAGTGACGTCTTGGTGAAGATTGATGATCACTAATTTTTAGGTCTATTTTTTTTAAAAGCCTGGCTGGAGATCGACTGACACACCCCCCGCTGTCGACTGGTAGCTCGCGATCGACGTAATGGGCACCCCTGTCTTAGATCTTCTTTGTTAGCTCCACAATAACAATGTCGCTACAGCTTGGTTAATATTCTAGGCCGGGGAGTCTGCCGTCTCCCTGGAGCTTTTTCAAAAATTTATAAAAATTTTAAAAAGATGGGGGGAAAAATATATTTTGGTTTTAATAGGGTTTCTTTAGAAGGACAAACATGACACAAACCACTGTTTACATTAAACATGCTTCACTGATGAGAATATTTGGCGAGCACCGTTTTGTCCTACTAATTCTGGCGGTCCTTGAACTCACCGTAGTTTGTTTGCATGTACAACTTTCTTCAACGATGCCAGAGAAAGACATATTTCATGCCACTCCTTCTTTGTCTCATTTTGTCCACCAAACTTTTTATGCTGTGCGTGACTGCACAAAGGTGAACTTTGTTGACGTTATTGACTTGTTGGAGTGCTTACCAAGCATGTTTGGTCAGTGCGCATGACTGCAAGCTAATCGATGCTACCATGCTATTTAGGCTAGCTTTATGTACGTATTACATCATTATGCTTCGTTTGTTGGTATACTTGAGCTCTTTTAATTTCCTATGTTCTCTGTGTATTTAATTTACCGTATTTCCTTGAATTGCCGCCGGGTATATAGTATGCGCCTGCCTTGAATTACTGCCGGCTCAAACTTGCTTCGCAAAATAATTAGCGCATGCTTAGTATTACTGCCGGGTCAAACTCGTGATGTCACGAGTGACACTTCCCCTGTCATCATTTTCAAAATGGAGGAGGCTGATTTCAATACCGGTAATATGAAATCGCATAAAGGGAAGAAGATTAAGAGCTATTCAGTAGGATTTAAGGTCCAAGCTATAGAATACCGGTATGCTAAAAAGAACAGTAAGCAGCTATGTTTTATTAATATACCGGTACCTGTGGAGAGGTGGAGCCGACGGTCCAACAGACAGGCCGGGCATGCTGGCGGCGAGGAGACGGTGAGCGAGCGGAGAGGAGGAGCGGAAGAGCGACCTGGACTGAGGTTTTATTGAAAAATAAACAAAATCAAACTACTCAAGCCATGTCCTTCCTTGGTGGTCCTGGGAACCTGCAAAACGACGGCTTGAGATCATCACAATAACCTAGCTGCGTCTATCAAATATGAGTCATTAAATGACTTCCGCCTCCTGGTGGTAGAGGGCGCTAGTGATCCTTCTTGCGACTACTCGGCTGCGGAAGAAGTGACTGAGTGACGTGAATTGTGCTGGGACGGATATGACGGATATGAACTGGACCAGCAAGAGTGAGCAGCGTGTGTTTGTTAAAATAAAACAGTTTTCTAAACTGGAATTTCAATCGAAGCAGGAGGTAATAAAGGAAGATCTCCATCGAGACAGAGAGACTTTTAAAACTGAAGAAAGATAAGGAAGACTTCTATAAACAAGTTATCGATGCTTTTCATCCGAAGGAGCTGGCATGGACTTCATTTATAAGTAATGGTAAGACCATAAATAACGTTTTTTTTAATTAAATGTGTGAGTGAGAAGAGGTTTTAAAATGTTTAGCGCATGCTTACTTTTACCGCATGCCTTTGGTAAGCGTAGGAGTGAGAAGAGGTTTTAAATTAATTAGCGCCCCGGCGGCAATTCAAGGAAATACGGTATATCTGCATTTCTCATGACACTTTATCTGTATGTATAGTTGGCTGCATTTCTGATAGTGGTTCATGTGCCATGTTGTTCCAGACCACAGCAAACATAATATGCCTTCTATATCACTTATAGAAGGCAATTATTTTTTTGAGGCTCCAGACAGATTTTTATTTTTTTTGTTTTTTTGTTTTTTTGGTCCAATATTGCTCTTTCAACAATTTGGGTTGCCGACTCCTGTTCCAGGCGAAATAGGTGAAATGCAAAACCTGCATGGTAGCTGCCTCGTGCTAGCAGTTTTTCACTATTTAGAAAGCCCAGAAAAGGGAAAGTTTTTTTTTTCTTAATTACTTTGTTTAATCCAACAAAACAATACACAGCAATACCATAATATTGCAATCCAATTCCAGAACCAAACCCGACCCAGCAACAATAAACAGAGCAGTTAAGAGGACACACAAAAATGACACAGAACAATCCAAAAGTAGTGAAACAAAATAGAATATTATCAACAACAGTATCATTACCAGTAACAATTTCAACATAGCAGTGAGTAAAAATCCCTCATTGACATTATCACTAGATATTTATAAAAAAATAATAATAAAAATGAACAATAGTGTCACAGTTGCTTACACTTGCATCGCATCTCATAAGCTAGACAACGCACTGTGTCCAATATTTTCACAAAGATAAAAATCAGTCATATTTTTGGTTAATTTAATAGTTAAAACAAATTTAACTAAAGTATCCCATATTCCAATATATGATTTGTTAAATATCAAAACTAGATGCAGTTTTGTCTACTGATATCATCTCCATAGTGTCAGGTTCGTCCCTGACAGTTTGGTTAGGTGTTAGTTTTTCCTCTGTATGTCTTTGTTTCCTGCTTTTCTCCCTGAGCGCTGTTTCCCCTCAGCCGCGGCTGATTGTCACCTAGCCACACCTGGTGTCAATCAGCCAAATGCTATTTGAACCTGCATTGTCCTCCAGTCAGATGCTGGATTATTGTCATCAATACTTGTAGCTCCTACATGTTACTTATCGCTGTTCCTGTATGCCGTGGACTGCTTTTTGTTCCTAGTTCCTGTTTGCTGGATCCTGTTTCCCGTTTTCCAGTTTGGCTGTTCCTAGTTCCTGGTTTGGGTCTTTTCTTTATTTTTACTTTTGGACATTAAATCATGTTTTCCCGCACTATGCTTGCCGCCATCTCTGCATCTTGGGGTTCGTCACAAACTCACATAGCTTGTGTATACCAGTATGTTTTTGTCTTAAGGGCTGCGGAAAATCTGCAAAATAAATTTGGAAAAGTGTTTTTTTTCTGGAAGGCTGTTCATGAAGTCGTATTCAGCACTTCTACGCTAAACGCAGCCGGTCGAGTCGATGCCAAATGTTGCCTCATCTCACTACGTCACACGCTCCTGATGATTCTCTCAATCGTTCAAATGTTCCTTGGCAAACTTCAAAGGGTTCTAAACATGTTCCTTCTTGAGCAGGACGTTGTGAGGATTGCATGAAAGTGAACTATGCAACCGAGGTTTGTAATTGGAGTCTGTGGCCACAGCTCCCCCTTGAGCTCATTGACAAGCTCCTCTTGTGTAATCCCGGGCTGATCCCTCACCTTTCTCGGAATCATCCTCATTCCCCACAGCATGAGAGGCGATTAGACTTTAGATTTCCTTTTTTTTGTCATTCATATCTGAACTTTACAGTACAGATAAGAACTGAATTCAGTTGTGTTTGTCAGGACATGGTTTTCGCAGCTTACTGCGGGGTCGTTCCCCCAGGAAGGTAAATGGACCACTCCGGACAAGACTTGCAGGTAGGAACATGGTTTATTCTTGAGAGGTCAAAAGAGCACCAAAAACAGAAAACTAGTCGAGGAAAAGACGTGCCGTTCCCACTTGAAGCTAAGGCAAAGACGTGAAACTATTGGACATGGACCCTCGCGAAACTGTGGCATGAAATAAAAAAGACTTAGGCGTGAGGCGAACAACTAACATAAACTGGCATGGAACAAACAAGACTTACTTGGCAAGGCATGAGGCAAATGACGACGCCAGGCCGACCGACTGGCAAAGGCAAGCTTGAATAACGTCTGATTGGAAACAGGTGCGCGTCCCCAACAGCAGAGGCAGGTGAAAATCATAAGTAGCCATGGTAACAAACACAGGTGGTGCATAAACAGGAACTAAAAGAGTCCAAAATGAACAGAACGTAACAAATACATGATCCGGACCACGGATCATGACAGCACTAGCTGATGGTATTACAAGATAAAAGAGCAATAAGGTGCAGATATAAATAATAGATTACGGTACAGATAAATATATTGCACTTTTGCTAATGCATCCAGGTTTATGGATTTATGTTATATTGTCTTTATATTCCAGCCAGTTAATCCATTTTTGGGGGGAATTGAGGGGATTATTATGATGCGTTCAAGAGTCTTACGGCCTGAGGGAAGAAGCTGTTACAGAACCTGGAGGTTCCGCTTCGGAGGCTGCGGAACCTCTTTCTAAAGTCCAGCAGTGAAAACAGTCCTTGCTGGGGGTGGGAGGAGTCTCTGCAGATTTTCTGAGCCCTGGTCAGGCAGCGGCTTTTTGCGTTCTCCCGGATAGGAGAAAGAGGAGTCTTGACGATTTTTTTCCGCCGTCCTCACCATTTTCTGTAGAGACTTCCGTTCTGAGGCACTGCAGGCTCCAGTCCAGACATAGTTGCAGTTGGTCAGTAGGTTCTCTACAGCAGTGGTCCCCAACCTTTTTGTATCTGCGGACCGGTCAACGCGTAATAATTTGTCCCGCGGCCCGGGGGCTTTTTTTTTTTTTTTTTCTTTGTCATGAAAAAGGGACGTTTTTGTCATGGAAAAGGGAGGTTTCAATCAATCAATCAATGTTTATTTATATAGCCCCAAATCACAAATGTCTCAAAGGACTGCACAAATCATTACGACTACAACATCCTCGGAAGAACCCACAAAAGGGCAAGGAAAACTCACACCCAGTGGGCAGGGAGAATTCACATTCAGTGGGACGCCAGTGACAATGCTGACTATGAGAAACCTTGGAGAGGACCTCAGATGTGGGCAACCCCCCCCCCCCCCTCTAGGGGACCGAAAGCAATGGATGTCGAGCGGGTCTAACATGATACTGTGAAAGTTCAATCCATAGTGGCTCCAAGACAGCAGTGAGAGTCCCGTCCACAGGAAACCATCTCAAGCGGATCAGCAGCGTAGAGATGTCCCCAACCGATACAGGCGAGCGGTCCATCCTGGGTCCCGACGAGCGGTCCATCCTGGGTCTCGACTCTGGACAGTCAGTACTTCATCCATGGTCATCGGACCGGACCCCCTCCACAAGGGAGGGGGGGACATAGGAGAAAGAAAAGAAGCGGCAGATCAACTGGTCTAAAAAGGAGGTCTATTTAAAGGCTAGAGTATACAGATGAGTTTTAAGATGAGACTTAAATGCTTCTACTGAGGTAGCATCTCTAACTGTTACCGGGAGGGCATTCCAGAGTACTGGAGCCCGAACGGAAAACGCTCTATAGCCCGCAGACTTTTTTTGAGCTCTAGGAATCACTAATAAGCCGGAGTCTTTTGAACGCAGATTTCTTGCCGGGACATACGGTACAATACAATCGGCAAGATAGGCTGGAGCTAGACCGTGTAGTATTTTATACGTAAGTAGTAAAACCTTAAAGTCACATCTTAAGTCCACAGGAAGCCAGTGCAGGTGAGCCAGTACAGGCGTAATGTGATCAAACTTTCTTGTTTTTGTCAAAAGTCTAGCAGCCGCATTTTGTACCAACTGTAATCTTTTAATGCTAGACATGGGGAGACCCGAAAATAATACGTTTTTGTGGTTGGTGCACTAATTGTAAGTGTATATTGTGTTTTTTATGTTGATTTAATAAAAAATAAAAAACAAAAATTTTAATTTATTTTTATTTTTTAAATAAAAATGAATAAAAAATTATTCTGCGGCCCAGTACCAATCGGGCCACGCCGCGGCCCGGTGGTTGGGGACCACTGCTCTATAGTGCCTTTGTAGAATGTGCTGAGAATGGGGGCAGGGAGCTGTGCTTTTTTCATCTGACGCAAAAAGTGCATGCGCTGCTGAGCTCTTTTTTACAAGAGCTCCAGTGTGTGGGGACCAGGTCATATTGTCAGTTATCTGCACCCCCCAGGAACTTGGTGCTGCCTGATGGTTAACTTGTTTTTCCTCCAGTTTTTCATTCATTATCATAAAAACGATGGACAGTCAATACTATTTGGCATACATATGATAACGCTAAATTGGCCCTAGTGTGTGAATGTGAGTGTGAATGTTGTCTGTCTATCTGTGTTGGCCCTGCGATGAGGTGGCGACTTGTCCAGGGTGTACCCCGCCTTCCGCCCGATTGTAGCTGAGATAGGCGCCAGCGCCCCCCGTCACCCCAAAAGGGAATAAGCGGTAGAAAATGGATGGATGGATGGATGATAACACAAATATTTCAAAATAGGTTACAAAGGCTCCTAATATAGCGGCTGATGCATGCTGTAACATTTTGGGTCATTTCGAGTTGCACCAAACCCAGAACCAGTGAAGTTGGCACGTTGTGTAAATCGTAAGTAAAAACAATACAATGATTTGCAAATCCTTTTCAACTTATATTCAATTGAATAGACTGCAAAGACAAGATATTTAATGTTCGAACTGAGAATTTAGTTTTTTTTGCAAATAATCATCAACTTAGAATTTAATGGCAGCAACAGATTGCAAAAAAGTTGGCACAGGGGCATTTTTACCACTGTGTTACATGGCCTTTCCTTTTAACAACACTCGGTAAATGTTTAAGAACTGACAAGACCAATTTTTAAGTGAAATTATTTCCCATTCTTGATTGACGTACAGCTTAAGTTGTTCAACGGTCCGGCGTCTCTGTTAAGGTATTTTACGTTTCATAATGCCCCACACATTTTCAATGGGGGACAGGTCTAGACTACAGGCAGGCCAGTCTAGTACCTATGAAGCCACGCTGTTGTAACACGTGGCTTGGCATTGTCTTGCTGAAATAAGCAGGGGCGTCCATGATAGCGTTGCTTGGATGGCGACATATCTTGCTCCAAAACCTGTATGTACCTTTCAGCATTAATGGTGCCTTCACAGATTTGTAAGTTACCCATGCCTTGGGCACTAATACACCCCCATACCATCACAGTTGCTGGCTTTTGAACTTTGCGCCTAGACAGTCCGGATGGTTCTTTTTCTCTTTGGTACAGGGAACACAACGTCAACAGTTTCTCAAAACAATTTGAAATGTGGACTCGTCAGAGGCCAGAACACTTTTCCACTTCGCATATCAATCAATCAATGTTTACTTATATAGCCCTAAATCACTAGTGTCTCAAAGGGCTGCACAAACCACTATGATATCCTCGGTAGGCCCACATAAGGGCAAGGAAAACTCACCCAGTGGGATGTCGGTGACAGTGATGACTATGAGAACCTTGGAGAGGACCACATATGTCCACTAGGGGACCAAAAGCAATGGATGTCGAGCGGGTCTAAGATGATACTGTGAAAGTTCAATCCATAGTGGATCCAACACAGCCGTGAGAGTCCAGTCCAAAGCGGATCCAACACAGCAGCGAGAGTACCGTCCACAGCGGAGCCAGTAAGAAACCATCCCAAGCGGAGGCGGATCAGCAGCGCAGAGATGTCGTCAGTCAATACACAGGACGAGCGGTCCATCCTGGGTCCCGACTCTGGACAGCCAGTACTTCATCCATGGCCACCGGACCGGACCCCCTCCACAAGGGAGAGTGGACATAGGAGAAAAAGAAAAGAAACGGCAGACCAACTGGTCTAAAAAGGGAGTTTATTTAAAGGCTAGAGTATACAAATGAGTTTTAAGGTGAGACTTAAATGCTTCTACTGATATGTCCTTCTTAGATGAGTTCGGGCTCAGCGAAGCCGGCGGCGTTTCTGGGTGTTGTTGATAAATGTGTCATGGTCCACAACTTGGACCATGTCATATTCTGCTTTTGTTCTGTTTTATTATCATCCTGTGTTTGGTTCCCGGTGGCACTTCCTGTTTGGTTTTCTGTTGTCAGGGTAACTCATTCAGTGTCACCTGATTCTGGTTTGTCGTCACGCACCTGACTTGATTAGTTATCTCCTTATTTAAGACCGCCCTTGTTTCACATTCGGTCTCGGACTATAGTTTGCTATACGCAACAAGTGACATCGCTCTTCCTGCATTGTGGTAATTATCTTGTTTCACCCATTAGCTTCCATGCTATTTTGTTTGTTTACTTGTCCCTAGGTTACATACTAGCGCTTTCTGTTCTTTCTAGCTTCCACGCTAGTGCTGTTTGTTTTGTCTGTAGTACCTATGTGCCCGTATTTCTGTTATTAGTTTGTTTTTTTAGTTAGGAATAAATCATCATTCCTACCTTAACGCTGTTGTTCCATCTACGCTGCACCACGAGAACGCAAACACACGCCACGATGCCACCCAGACGTCACAAAATGTCTTCGGATTTGCATAGTATAGTTTTAACTTGCACTTACAGATGTAACAACACACTGTAGTTACTGACAGTGCTTTTCTGAAGTGTTCCTGAGCCCATGTGGTGATATCCTTCACACCCTAATTTTTTGCCAAAAAAAAAAAAAAAACACGTTTCCCAGTTCGAACATTAAATATCTGGTCTTTGCTTTCCATTCAATTGAATATAAGTTGAAAAGGATTTGCAAACCATTGTGTTCTATTTTTATTTACGAATTACACAACGTGCCAACTTCACTGGTTTTGGATTTTGTATTATAGACAGATTAGGAATATGTTATATGTAAAATGTCATATGAGGCCCGATGCCATTCATTATTGATATTTTTCATGTGCATCTTCATGCAAAACGTACAATTGCAGTATAAAGTGAGGGCAAAACTTGTACATTTTCAAAATTATGAATGTTGTTGGAGACATTGACAAAATCCTACACTTAAATCATGTTGTTTATATTTTAGTGGTGTTCTATAAAGGCCCACTTTAATGGTGTATTGAGGCCTGCAGTGAAAATACCCCTTTAGGGGGGTTTTATTCCTGGCATGTAATGGTTGTTAAAAAGGACTTTTAATACAGTGAGCTTTTATAAAGACCGTTGTCCTGCGCATTATTGCATATGGAGGTCTTTGGAACTCAGCCGCAGGGGTTGATGCGCCATTTTTGAAAAAAAAAACCTTTCACTGTAATGTGAGAAGTGTGCCACCGGTTTGGCTCCGGGGGTTATTTCTGTGGCGAGCAAGTTCAAATATTCAAGTGAACCCCCACAGAGTCATGAAAAGCACACAGAAGGTACTGGCAGTGCGCTCCCTGACCTTTTGGGTGAGTCTGCACAGACGTGCTACTTTGCCACATACTCTGTGAATCTCTGCTGAGTGTTTTAAAGCCAACCTCACACAGATAGAAGTTACAAACATATCAAGATGCCCTAAAAACCAATTGACAGCTGAGAAGATTTTGGCTGCAATGATAAGTCATGAGCTTGTTTACCGGTGCAGAAAATAAACCACTTTTGGGTGCTGCATGTTCTCATTAGTGATGCAGGCGAGCTGGAGCCTATCCCAGTTGACTGGTCGCCAGTCAGTGGCAAACATACTGTAAACAAATGACCGTTGGAAGTGGGTGGAGTCGTCAAAAATCAGACTTAAGTAAGAGTACTGTTGCTTTAGAGCACAGGTGTCAAACTCGAGGCCCAGGGGCCAAACCTGGCCCGCCCACATTATTTTATGTGGCCCGCAAAAGCCTGGAAATAATATGCGTGAATAAAATGCTTAATCTTTTCTTACTAAATATATTTGTTATTTCCCATCCATCCATCCATCCATCCATCCATCATCTTCCGCTTATCCGAGGTCGGGTCGCGGGGGCAGCAGCCTAAGCAGGGAAGCCCAGACTTATTTCCTTTTTGACGTTAAAAATCGTGGACTGCAGTGTTTTTCAACCACTGCAGTGTACCGTGAGATCAAGATTCAAAATTATTTATCGTCAATTCTTAACATGACACATAAGAACCGACAAGTACATTTTCGGCAGAGTCCCACTAAGAGCAGACATACGTTACAGGGAGACAATACGGGACCGCCAACGGATCAGCCATTTTTACGGCACTCCTTAAAAAAGGCGGGAAAAAGGTGATATTGGGAAAGGGGGTGAGAGTAAACAAATATCAGTCAAAGGCTGGACCCACAGGTCATTTGAAGTGAAGTGAATTATATTTATATAGCGCTTTTCTCTAGTGACTCAAAGCGCTTTACATAGTGATACCCAATATCTAAGTTACATTTAAACCAGTGTGGGTGGCACCGGGAGCAGGTGGGTAAAGTGTCTTGCCCAAGGACACAACGGCAGTGACTAGGATGGCGGAAGCGGGAATCGAACCTGCAACCCTCAAGTTGCTGGCACGGCCACCCTACCAACCGAGCTATACCGCAAAAACTCATTTGCAATGCAAGGAAGACTATGGGAAGACTGTCTCCCGCCTGGCCTGGGAACGCCTCGGTATCCCCCGGAAAGAGCTAGATGAAGTGGCTAGGGAGAGGGAAGTCTGGGCTTCCCTGTTTAGGCTGCTACCCCCGCGACCCGACCTCTGATAAGCAGCAGAAGATGGATGGATGGCATTTGCAATGCCCACATAAACACGTTACATTTAATCATGACAACTCACACAGAAGAGGAGGGGGGGAGTTGGAGCCCTAGAAGGCCCCGAGGGGAAAAACAAGCGGTGGTGAAGGTGTGGGGTGGGGGAGGGGAGGTTTTTGCGTGTGTGCCCAATTGTCTTGGGTGTCATGGTGTAATGTTTTTGTAGACTGAGGCCGGTCTGAAAAAGTTTGACTCCGGGTGTCGTTGAGAAGGGAGGGAGGTCAAAAGCGTCCATTATCGAGGTGTCCTGGGGGGAGTTTTTCAGATCAGCCTGGTCCTAGCGTCAAAGCCATTCGAGGGAGTCAAATCGTAGATTAGGATGTTTGTTTTTCGCGAACAGACAAAACAATGACTTGTCTGTTCTTAGTCTATGCCGGCTCTCTCAAATTCAATTCAATCTTCCTTTTCAGCAAACTTCTCCATGATGTGATCCGTCTCGCGATTTAGTTCAGAAATCGCCACAGTCTGTGTTCTCACAGCCCTGCCCAAACCTTCCATTGCGACAAACAGCCTTTGTTCTCCTTGAGGGGATGCCATCGTTTTACAAATTTGACGATACACCAGAGCAATAGAATAGAATTGAATACAATATATCTTTATTGCCATTGTACAATGAAATTGTAAGCAAAACTAATTTAGTGCAAATTCATAATAACACATAAGAACATAGATAAAAATACATAAAATACATAAAAACACCAAGCTCACATGCACAGTCATTATCGTCTTGTGTTCAGCGACGCTATTGCTCTCGGGTAAAAAGTGTTCTTAAATCTGTTTGTCCGGCATTTTATTGTCCTGTATCTCCTGCCCGAGGGCAGCAGTTTAAAAAGTTTATGTCCAGGGTGTGATGGGTCCCTTATGATGGTTTTTGAGGCACCTGGCACTGTACAGTTCATTTAGGGAGGGGAGAGAGCAGCCAGTGATCTTCATAGCAGTTTTTATGACCCTCTAAAGTGCATTTCTCTCTGCCGCCGTGCAGCTGGCATCCCATACACACATGCAGTATGCCAGATACAGTCTGGTGTGCCGTGGGAGATCACGTAATTTCACCTATTTGGGTTAAAAAATCATTTTACAAACCAGTAATTATAATCTGCAAATAATGCACCATTGTTGAGTGTCGGTGCTGTCTCGGGATCGGCGGAGTAACCGTGTAATACTCTTCCATTTCAGCAGGTGGTTAATTGCTTTGTAACGACGATGGTTTGTCATGATCACAATATGCAGACGACAGCGGGAGGCAGCATGCAGGTAAAAAGGTATCTAAAGCGTAAACCAAAAATAAACAAAAGGAGGACAAACATGACACAAACCTTACTAATTGTTAGAAATCCCACTTTTTACTAGGGGTGTAAAGGTACGCGTATTTGTATTGAACCGTTTCGGTACGGGGGTTTCGGTTCGGTTCGGAGGTGTACCGAACGAGTTTCCACACGGACATATTAAGTAGCGTACCACACGTTGTGTAAACAATGCACACCGAGGCACAACACACGGCATGCTAGCATGCGACCGGGCTACGATAGACTGACCATACCTCCTCTTTTCACCGGATATGTCCTCCTTTGCGGGGCTGTCCGGGTGGAGTTTCTTAAATGCCTCAAATGTCCAGCATTTTAAGTTAGGGTTAAGTGTATTTTCAATGTACATTCAGGGCTAAGAAGGGGTAAAAACAAAACAAATTGTGCATGCAGCAGCATTCGTGAGGAAGGGACAGAGAGAGCGAGAGAGTTATGATAACCGCACATGCGTCGCCAGGCTCTACTTTTTATCCATAGATTTATCATATTTTATTTTTTATTATCTATAGCAGGGGTGTCAAAAGTGTGCCCCGGAAGCCATTTGCGGCCCACAGCTAATGTTTTAAAGGCCCACGGCACATTCTAAAAATACTATTAAAATAAACAAAAACATAAACAAAAGTGAAATAAAAAAGCTTAAAGGGGAACATTATCACCAGACCTATGTAAGTGTCAAAATATACCTTGATGTTGCAGAAAAAATACCATATATTTTTTTAACCGATTTCCGAACTCTAATTGGGTGAATTTTGGCAAATTAAACGCCTTCCTGTTTATGCCTCTCTGAGCGACGACGTCAGAACGTGACGTCACATCGGTACTCAACGCCATTTTTCCCTACCACATCAGACGCATCGAGTCAAATCAGCTTTGTTATTTTCCGTTTTTTCGACTGTTTTCTGGTACCTTGGAGACATCATGCCTCGTCAGTGTGTTGTCGGAGGGTGTAACAACATGATCAGTGACGGATTCAAGTTGATTTACGTAGAATGTGCATCGATTAGCACGGCATGCTAATCGAAGCTAACATGCTATTTAGGCTAGCTGTGTACATATTGCAGCACTATGCCTCATTTGTAGCTATATTTACATCTAGCCTTTCCCTCCACCCACATTTAATGCCAAACAAACACTTAGCAATCGACGGATTGTGTCAAGAGATGCGAAAGTCCCTCGTTTGGTTTTTACCTGCGATGCTACGACAGAGATGGCACAGAGATGACAAGAATGTCTGGATATCCTGCGACACTCAAAGCAGATGCATTCCCAACGATAAAGTCAACGAAATCACAAAGGTGGGTGTTGTTGATGTTATTGACTTATGTGCTAATCAGACATATTTGGTCGCGGCATGACTGCCAGCTAATCGATGCTAACATGCTATATAGGCTACCTGTATGTACATATGAAACTATATTTACATCCAGCGTTTCCTTCCACCCACATTTAATGCGAAACAAACACTTACCAATCGACAGATTTAAGTTGATCCAGTGTCAATGCGAAAGTCCTGATCGGTTGGTCTGCACATTTTACCGGCAATGCTAAGGCAGACATGGCCGAATAGCGTCAATAGCTATTCGCTCAATAGCGTCAATTTCTTCTTCAATTTCATTTTCGCTATCTGCCTCCATACTCCAACCATCTGTTTCAATACATGCGTAATCTGTTGAATCGCTTAAGCCGCTGAAATCCGAGTCTGAATCCTAGCTAATGTCGCTATATCTTGCTGTGCTATTTGCCATTGTTTGTATTGGAATCGCTATGTGACGTCACAAGGAAATGGACAGTGGCTTAAGCAAATAGCAAAAATCAAGCAGTTTAAAGCTATTTTTAGGGATATTCCGGGACGGGTAAAATTTTGAAAAAAACTTCAAAAAATAAAATAAGACACTGGGAACTGATTTTTATTGGTTTAAGCCCTTCTGAAATTGTGATAATGTTCCCCTTTAAAGGCTAAATGTAATTTAGAAAAAGTTGCAACGTTGACTATTAAAACAAAGCTGTTTTTTTTCTTTCAAACGGTCATTGCTCAAAACAATTTCCAACATTTTTCCAATTCATAATTAAATAATAAAAGTCAGAAATCAATTGTTTTTTTTAAAGCTTTTGTTATAAAATATGTTTTTTAGACCATGTCTGGCTTACTCGCTGCATGTGTACATCACACCTCAGCAGCCAAGAGAACCTTTATAAATGTTTTACCTGTTTTGAAAAGGTTTTACCATCATATTAATCTAAAAAAAATACATTGTGAGAATTGTGTTGAATCGAGTTTTGACACGGAAACGAAATGTCACCCCCGGGAATCGGAATCTAATTGAAGGATTCATTTGGAGAAACTGGGGGAGATGCGGATGAGGAGACAAGCCTGCGGAGCTTGCGCTGGGCGCCGGGTCGGACGGGCATGTATCGGACACCTCGGTCTCCTTGGACGCATCCTCGCTTGTCCATGCAGACTAGACACTGGCTGAGAATTGGTGGGCGGCCAAGTTAAAGTACCAATGATTGTCACACAACCCCTCGGTGTGGTGAAATTTGTCATGTGCATTTGACCCATCCCCTTGTTCACCCCCCGGGAGGTGAGGGGAGTAGTGGGCAGCAGCGGTGCCGCACCCGGGAATAATTTTTGCTGATTTAACCCCCAATTCCAACCCTTGATGCTGAGTGCCAAGCAGGGAGGTAATGGCTCCCATTTTTACAGTCTTTGATATGACTCAGCCGGGGTTTGAACTCACAACCTACCGATCTCAGGGTAGGCCAAGGGTGGAGTCGGCTCTATCGGTTGCTTTGTTGGGTCTGCTCCTGTCTCTGGCCATGCCCCCCACCCCCCCACCCCAGCAGACCAACGTCGTGGAATACCGCACAGGCAACAGCAGTGTATACCGTATTTCCTTGAAATGCCCCCGGGGCGCTAATTATTTTAAAACCTCTTCTCACTCCGGCACTTACCAAAGGCATGCGGTAAATTTAGGCCTGCGCTTAAAAATTTGAGTGTGATGTACGGATACCATCATGAAAAGCACATTTAATAAAAAAACGTTATTATGGTCTTACCTTTACTTTACTGATCAAAAGCATCAATAACTTGTTTATAGAAGTCTTCCTTATCTTTCTTCAGTTTTAAAAGTCTCTCTGTCTCGATGGAGATCTTCCTTTATTACCTCCTGCTTCGATTGAAAGTCCAGTTTAGAAAACAGTTTTATTTTAGATATGTAATCCTCCATGTTAAAAGTGCAAGCGAGAGGAAAAAATAAACACACGCTGCTCACTCTTGCTGCTTGTTGTCACTTCTTCTGCAGCCGAGTAGTCGCAAGAAGGATCACTAGCGCCCTCTACCACCATGAGGCGGGAGTCATTTAATGACTCATATTTGACACACGCAGCTACGGTATATTAATAAAACATAGCTGCTTACTGTTCTTTTTAGCATATTCAATAGCTTGGACCTTAAATCCTACTGAATAGCTCTTCTTCTTCTTCTTCTTCCCTTTATGCAATTTCAAATTATTGAAATCAGCCTCCTCCATTTTAAAAATGATGACTCGTGACGTGACGAGTTTGACCCGGCGGAAATCCTAGGCATATGCTAATTATTTTGCGAAAAGAGTTTGACCCGCCAAAAATTCTAGACATGCGTTAATAAAAATAATATTTCGCCAAACGAGTTTGACCTGGCGTTAATCCTGAGCCGGCGGTAATGCTAAGCATGCGCTAATTATTTTGCGAAACGAGTTTGACCCGGGTGTAATTCTAGGCAGGCGCATACTATATACCCGGCGGCAATTCAAGGAAATACGGTAATCTTTTTTTTTGTTGTTGTTGGTGTTGTTGTTACACTGAATATCCAACCCCCTTTCCCCCCTGTTTCTCACCTTTTTTGTAAGTTGGCAGACCCGTCAGCGATCCTGTTCCGTCTCCCTTTTTGTCTGCTCTTGAATTGAATTGTGGTGGAAATCTTAATTTCCCTTCGGGGATCAATAAAGTACTTCTGATTCTGAATTCTGAGTACAGTAGTTGTAAGAGTCACATCCCTAAAGTACAGTATTTTTCTTTGTTGTCTTTGTAGTTCGGACGTCCCTAGAAATATCTTGAGATGAATTTAAAAGCTGATTGCTAAATTAGAGCCACTGAATAGGTGTGCGCTTCGTAATCGGATTAGGATGGTCGACTAATCGTTAGAATAGTCGATCTTCTTCTCCGTTTGGATAAAGATGTTGATTAGAGGTGTAACCACCATATAGTTGGGCAAGTGTTTAACAGCCAACCCAGCTCTCGTCCACAGCTGCCCGACCACGATTCCCGTTCGGATGGCGGTATATGGGACAGGATGTTTTGATGTGGTCTGCAGTCTGCTCCTCTGCGCCGCACTCACATGCCGCAGATGAAGCCATACTCCATTTGAACATAGTTGAGCGGAAGATGCTGACACCAGTACAAAGGTGATTAAGCCTGTCCCAAGCAGGCTTGGGAAAGCATATTCCCGGTGGTGATGTACCGACCTCAGGGATGTAATCATGGAGTCTGGAAGAGTTTTCCCCCTGCCGTTCCAATGTTCCATTTGTAGTCCGCCCAGTTTGCTACACTCCCGTTTCAAGATTTAAGATTGAAGATGATTTATTGTCAATTCTTCACATGCACAAGACACATAAGAACTGAAAAATACCCCGGGAGGGGGTCCAGGCTGTCATTTAGCAATTCCAATGCAGCATGTCTTTCCGGCCCCTTCTACACTAAGCCGGATAAGGTTATACCAAACCGACAGCCCTCCGCCCTCCGTCATAGTCACCTCTAACCTGGAAGTGAATCCTTACCCTGTGTTTCAATGTAAACTATTGCAATGGAAATAGAATGGAAATGATTTATAGTCCATTCCTAACATGCACAAGACACATAACTGAAAAATACATTTTCGGCACAGTCCCACTAAGAGCAGACATACGTTACAGGGATACAAGACGGAACCGCCAACGGATCAGCGATTTTTACGGCGCTGCTTAAAAGAGGTGGGAAAAAGGTGATATTGGGAAAGGGGGGAAGAGTAAAAAAATATCAGTCAAAGGCTGGACCCTCGGGAGGGGGTCCAGGCTGAGTCCAAGGGAAAACAACTCATTTGCAATGCACACATAAACACGTTACATTTAATCACGACAACTCGCACAGAGAGGGGGGGGGGGGGGTTGGAGCCCTGGAGGGCCCCGAGGGGGAAAAACAAGCGGTGGTGAAGGCGTGGGGTGGGGGAGGGGAGGTGTGTTCGTGTGTGCCCAATTGTCTTGGGTGTGATGGTGTAATGTTTTTGTAGACTGACGCCGATCTGAAAAAGTTCGACTCCAGGTGTAAGAGAAGGGAGGGAGGTCAAAAGCGTCCATTATTGAGGTGTCCTCAGGGGTGTTTTTCAGAACAGCCTGGTCCTAGCGTCAAGGCCATTCGGGGGAGTCAAATCGTAGAGTCAAATCATAGATTTGACTGGTTAAAGTAATTTAGCAATTCCAATGCAGCAGGGACAAATGGGTGTCTCGATTTTTAAGCTGCCGGTGTCTTTCCGGCCCCTTCTACACTAAGCCGGATAAGGTTATACCAAACCGACCGCCCTCCGTCATGGTCACCTCTAACCTGGAAGTGAATCCTTACCCTGTGTTTCAATGTAGACTATTGGAATGGAAATGGAAATGGAAATGGAATGGAAATGATTTATAGTCCATTCTTAACATGCACAAGACACATAACTGAAAAATACATTTTCGGCACAGTCCCACTAAGAGCAGACATACGTTACAGGGAGACAAGACGGAACCGACAACGGATCTGCGATTTTTACGGCGCTGCTTAAAAGAGGTGGGAAAAAGGTGACATTGGGAAAGGGGGGAAGAGTAAAAAAATATCAGTCAAAGGCTGGACCCTCGGGAGGGGGTCCAGGCTGAGTCCAAGGGGAAACAACTAATTTGCAATGCACACATAAACATGTTACATTTAATCATGACAACTCGCACAGAGAGGGGGGGGTGTGAGCCCTGGAAGGCCCCGAGGGGGAAAAACAAGCGGTGGTGAAGGCGTGGGGTGGGGGAGGTGAGGTGTGTTCGTGTGTGCCCAATTGTCTTGGGTGTGATGGTGTAATGTTTTTGTAGACTGACGCCAATCTGAAAAAGTTCGACTCCAGGTGTCGTTGAGAAGGGAGGGAGGTCAAAAGCGTCCATTATTGAGGTGTTCTCAGGGGTGTTTTTCAGAACAACCTGGTCCTAGCGTCAAGGCCATTCGAGGGAGTCAAATCGTAGAATCAAATTGTAGATTTGACTGGTTAAAGTCATTTAGCAATTCCAATGCAGCATGTCTTTCCGGCCCCTTCTACACTAAGCCGGATAAGGTTATACCAAACCGACACCCCTCCGCCCTCCGTCATAGTCACCTCTAACCTGGAAGTGAATCCTTACCCTGTGTTTCAATGTAGACTATTGGAATGGAAATGAAAATGGAATGGAAATGATTTATAGTCCATTCTTAACATGCACAAGACACATAACTGAAAAATACATTTTCGGCACAGTCCCACTAAGAGCAGACATACGTCACAGGGAGACAAGACGGAACCGCCAACGGATCAGCGATTTTTACGGCGCTGCTTAAAAGTGGTGGGAAAAAGGTGATATTGGGAAAGGGGGGAAGAGTAAAAAAATATCAGTTAAAGGCTGGACCCTCGGGAGGGGGTCCAGGCTGAGTCCAAGGGAAAACAACTCATTTGCAATGCACGCATAAACACGTTACATTTAATCACGACAACTCGCACAGAGAGGGGGGGGCCGTTGGAGCCCTGGAAGGCCCCGAGGGGGAAAAACAAGCGGTGGTGAAGGCGTGGGGTGGGGGAGGGGGGGTGTGTTCGTGTGTGCCCAATTGTCTTGGGTGTGATGGTGTAATGTTTTTGTAGACTGACGCCGATCTGAAAAAGTTCGACTCCAGGTGTCGTTGAGAAGGGAGGGAGGTCAAAAGCGTCCATCATTGAGGTGTTTTTCAGAACAGCCTGGTCCTAGCGTCAAGGCCATTCGAGGGGAGTCAAATCATAGAGTCTAATCGTACATTTGACTGGTTAAAGTCATTTAGCAATTCCAATGCAGCAGGGACAAATGGGTGTCTCGATTTTTAAGCTGCCGGTGTCTTTCCGGCCCCTTCTACCCTAAGCCGGATAAGGTTACACCAAACAGTATCCGTGTCCACACACAACAATGTTACCGTTTAAGACCTCCCTACGCCCTCCATCATAGTCACCTCTGACCTGGAAGTGAATCCCTACCCTGTGTTTCAATGTAGACAATTGGAATGGAAATGGAAATGGAAATGATTTATTGTCAATTCTTAACATGCACAAGACACATAAGAACTTAAAAGTACATTTTCGGGTTAGTCCCACTAAGAGCAGACATACGTTACAGGGAGACAAGACGGGACCGCCAACGGATCATCCATTTTTACGGCGCTCCTTAAAAGAGGTGGGAAAAAGGTGATATTGGGAAAGGAGGGAAGAGTAAGAAAATATCAGTCAAAGGCTGGACCCTCAGGAGGGGGTCCAGGCTGAGTCCAAGGGGAAAAAAAATGTAAAACTTGTGGGCCGCACTAACATTAAACTTTCATATCAAGGTGGGGGCCACAAAATAACGTCTCGGGGGCCGCAATTGGCCCGTGGGCCGTGTGTCTGAGACCCCTGCCTTAAATGGTGTTTTAGTGTGGTTGACACGATGCTGAGGCTAAATAATTATTCGTTTAAAGGGTTTACCGGCTTAGAGTAGACATAGCTTGAGAGGAGTTAACAGAAGCCGGGCATGAAGAAGGTTTCCAGGCTCGGCGTGCATTTCCATTAACTAGTCGTTAATTATCGGTTTATCTATGAGACGAGTGTGAGTACTACGACACCAGGCAGATGTGCAGTACTCAGCGGCAGTGGACCAAGGCAAGGGTTCTCTGTACCAAGTATAACACCGCCAGCACCTCAGCTGGATCCAGCCAGTCGTCTCAAAAGTCCAACGCGTGTTGTAAGCTTTTTGCTCAGTGACTCCAAGCCAACTTAACGCTGAGATACACTATATTGCCAAAAGTATTTGGCCACCTGCCTTGACTCACATATGAACTTAAAGTGCCATCCCATTCCTAACCCATAGGGTTCAATATGATGTCGGTCCACCTTTTGCAGCGATTACAGCTTCATCTTTTCTGGTAAGGCTGTCCACAAGGTTGCAGAGTGTTAATAGGAATTCTGGCTTTCAGTCCTCGCTGTAATTCATCCCAAAGGTGTTCTAACAGGTTCAGGTCAGGACTCTGTGCAAGCCAGTCAAATGCATCCCCTCCAGACCATCCATGTCTTTATGGACCTTGGTTTGTGCACTGGTGCACAGTCATGACGGAAAAGGAAGGGGCCCGCTCCTAAACTGTTCCCACAAGGTTGGGAGCATGGAATTGTCCAAAATGTTTTGGTATCCTGGAGCATTCAAAGTTCCTTTCACTGGAACTAAGGGGGCATACCAAACTCCTGATAAACAACCCCACACCATAATTCCTCCTGCACCAAATTTCGTACTCGGATCAAAGCAGTCCGAAATGTAGCGTTCAACTGGCAACCTGCAAACCCAGACTTGTCCATCAGATTGCCAGATGGAAAAGCATAATTCATCACTCCAGATAAGGTGTCTCCACTGCTCTAGAGTCCAGTGGCGACGTGCTTTACACCACTGCATCTCACGCTTTGCATCGGACTTGGTGATTCATGGCTTAGAGACAGCTGCACGGCCATGGAAACCCATTTCATGAAGCTCTCTGCGTACTGTACGTGGGCTAATTGGAAGGTCACATGAAGTTTGGAGCTCTCTAGCGACTGACTCTGCAGAACGTTTTTGCACTATGCGCTTCAGCTTCCGCTGACCCCTCTCTGTCGGTTTACGTGGCCTACCACTTGGTGGCCGAGTTGCTGTTGTTCCCAAACTCTTCTATTGTCTCATAATAAAGCAGACAGTTGACTTTGGAATATTTAGGAGCGAGGAAATTTCACGAGTGGATTTGTTTACAGGTGGCATCCTATAACAGTTCCAAGCTGGAAATTACAGTGAGCGGCCCATTCTTTCACAAATGTTTGTAGAAACTGTGGCCATGCCTAAGTTTTTTATTTTATACACCTGTGGCCGGGCCAAGTGATTAGGACACCTGATTCGGATCATTTGGATGGGTGGCCAAATAGTTTAGGCAATATAGTGTATGTTGGTTTGGCAGAAAAGGGTAGAGGAAGTCCATTAACAGTGATGTTAACCTTACGTTGTGCCTCCCTGTTGTAAAGGTGGAAGGCTGCCGTCCCCATTTTGGTTACACCGAGCTTCAACTTCCATTTCTGGAGATAAGTGGATAAAAGGTCACCATGTCCCGGGTAAGAGACCCCTTTAACTACTGCCAGTTTTTTGCACGACGCATATTTGCCAAGTCGTCTGCACATGCAAACATTTTGGCAGTTGCTACTGGCAGATCACATGTGTAGATGTTAAACAAGAGAGGGGCCAGGACTGATCCCTGAGGGATGCCATTTCTCAGATGTCGCATCCTGCTTTCTGGGCCATCACCAATTACCACGGTTACCTGCTCTGTGGCCTTTTGGTTGGAGTGTCCGCCCCGAGACTGAAAGGTCGTGAGTTCAAACCCCGGCCACGTCATACCAAAGACTGTAAAAATGGGACCCATTACCTCCATGCTTGGCACTCAGCATCAAGGTTTGGAATTGGGGGTTAAATGACCAAATTAATTCCGAGCGCGGCCACCACTGCTGCTCACTGCTCCCCTCACCTCACAGGGGGTGAACATGGGGATGGGTCGAATGCAGAGGATAATTTCACCACACCTAGTGTGTTTGTGACTATTGTTGGGTCTTTAATTTTAAAGGGGAACATTATCACGATTTCAAAAGGGTTAAAAACAATAAAAATCAGTTCCTAGTGGCTTGTTGTATTTTTTGAATTTTTTTTCAAAATTTTACCGGTCTCGGAATATCCCTAAATAAAGCTATAAAGTGCCTTATTTTCGCTCTCTGCGAAGACACTGGCCATTTCCCTGTGACGTCATACAGTGCTGCCAATGTAAACAAACAATGGGAATACCTCAACAAGATATAGTGACATTAGCTCGGATTCAAACTCGGATTTCAGTGACTTAAGCGATTCAACAGATTACGTATTGATTGAAACAGATGGTTGGAGTATGAAAGTATTGAAGAAGAAACTGAAGCTATTGAGCGAATAGCTATTGACGCTATTCATAACCATAGCATGGCCGAATAGCTGCGTTAGCATCGCCGGTAAAATGTGCGGACCAAACGATCAGGACTTTCGCATCTTGTGACACTGGAGCAACTTAAATCCGTCGATTGGTAAGGTGTTTTTTCGCATTAAATGTGGGTGGAAGGAAACGTAATATAGTTGCAAATGCATCTACAGGTTATCCATACATCTCTGTGCCATGTCTGCTTTAGCACCGCCGGTAAATAGCATGTTAGCATCGATTAGCGTAGCATATTAGCATCGATTAGCTGGCAGTCAACATCAACAAAACTCACCTTTGTGATTTCGTTGACTATCATTGCAAATGCATTTGCAGGTTATCCATACATCTCTGTGCCATGTCTGCCTTAGCATCGCCGGTCAAATGTGGAGACATTCCCTTTACATTCAATGGGGGTCTGGCGGCAGACACTTTCGCATCTTCGGGCCAGTGGTGCAACTTGAATCCCTCCCTGTTAGTGTTGTTACACCCTCCGACAACACACCGTCGAGACATGATGTCTCCAAGGTTCCAAAAAATAGTCCAAAAAAACGGAAAATAACAGAGCTGAGACCCGGTGTTTGTAATGTGTTGAAAATGAAAATGGCGGGGGTGTTACCTCGGCGACGTCACATTCTGACGTCATCGCCTCCAGCGCGATAAACAGAAAGGCATTTAATTCGCCAAAATTCACCCATTTAGAGTTCGGAAATCGGTTAAAAAAATAGATGGTCTTTTTTCTGCACCATCAAGGTATATATCGACCCTTACATAGGTCTGGTGATAATGTTCCCTCTTTAAAGGGGAACATTTTAACCGATTTACGAACTCTAAAAGGGTGAATTTGGCGATTTAAACGCCTTACAATTGATAGCCTGTCGGAGCGATGACCTTTCACCCGTGACGTCACAACATGAAGCGATCCGCCATTTTCTCAATCTTATTACACGCACCAAGTCAAATCAGCTCGGTTATTTTCCATTTTTTCGACTGTTTTCCCGTACCTTTGAGACATCATGCCTCGTCAGTGTGTTGTCGGAGGGTGTAACAACACGAACAGAGACAGATTCAGGTTGCACCAGTGGCCAAAAGATGCCAAAGTCCCTCGTTTGTTCCGCACACTTTACCGACGACAGCTATGCTACGACAGAGATGGCAAGAATGTGTGGATATCCTGCGGCACTCAACGCAGATGCATTTCCAACGATAAAGTCAAAGAAATCTGTAATATTGGAAAATAGGCCACTTTATCTACCGCGGTGCGTGAGCTATTCAGGGACGACGGCAGTCTGTTCCCGCAGACGAGCGAGGTAAACCCCCTGGATATGTTGGCTAAGACGTGATTTATGCCACTTTGTTTTCTGTCTCATTTTGTCCACCAAACTTATGTTGTGCATGAATGCACAAAAGTGAGTTTTGTTGATGTTATTGACTTATTTGGAGAGTGCTAATCAGACATATTTGGTCACGGCATTACTGCAAGCTAATCGATGCTAACATGCTATTTACGCTAGCTGTATGTACATATTGCATCATTTTGCCTCATTTGTAGCTATATTTGCATCCAGCCTTTCCCTCCACCCACATTTAATGCCAAACAAACACATACCAATCGTTGGTTAGAAGGCGATCGCCGGATTCGTCCTCACTTTCTCCCGTGCCGCTGTCTGTCGTGATATGGCTCAATAGCTTCAGTTTCTTCTTCAATTTCATTTTCGCTACCTGCCCTCACACTCAAACCATACATACATGCGTAATCTGTTGAATCGCTTACGCCGCTGAAATCCGAGTCTGAATCCGAGCTACTATCACT
Source organism: Nerophis ophidion (assembly GCF_033978795.1). NCBI lineage: Eukaryota > Metazoa > Chordata > Actinopteri > Syngnathiformes > Syngnathidae > Nerophis > Nerophis ophidion. The sequence continues at coordinate 37,154,902 of NC_084627.1, forward strand.
ATACCTTTCTGTGCTATCCGCCATGTTTTTTTCTAGTGGTTTCCCGCTGTGATTTCACAGGATAATGGACGGGTGGATATACCGATGGTGAAAATCAGGCACTTTGAAGCCGTTTTTCGGGATATTGCGTGATGGGTCAAATTTTGACAAAAAGTTCGAAAAATAAAATAAGCCACTGGGATTTGATTTTTATTGGTTTTAACCCTTTTGAAATTGTGATAATGTTCCCCTTTACGGGTAAGACTGCGGTTTTGGACAAGTTCCATGATCAAATAAACCATGTGTCTGTCCGGCAGGAAGCGCAAAAGCTTGCGAGGTAAGGCCACGGTGCCAAAAGGTATTGTAGGCTGCTGTAAGATCAACAAACACGGCACCTGCTTTATTCTTCTTGATGATTTGTCAACTATCAGTATAGTTGCTTCCCTAATTCACATGTTCTGCATGGGTGATTCTGAGTCACCACTTTGCCTAACAAGCATGTTTTTTTCTGTGGGTGGAAGTCAGTGGACCCAGAGAAAACCCACAATAGCACGAAGAGAACGTGGAACACAATTGATGGGAGATTGGGACAAAACAAAATAATTACAAGATAGATAGATAGATAGATAGATGGATAGATAGATAGTACTTTATTGATTCCTTAAGGAGAGTTAAATTAAAATTCCAGCAGCAGTGTACAGAATTTAGATTGAATTTAAAAAGTAAATAATTGGGTATAAATGGAAACAAAATAGGAAAATATTACAAAAAGATTAAAGATATAAAGCAACAATGAGAATAAAAATATAACAGTAAAATAAGAGTGTAACAAGAGAAACTAGGCAGTAGTGACTGTCAGGCTGGCCCCTGACAGTTTGGTTGTGTTTTAGTTTTTCCACTTTGTGTGTGAAGTATTTCCTGTCTTTAGTTCCTGTCAGCACTCTTATTTTGTTTCTGTTTCCTGTTTTGTCTCCATGAGTGTGTCCCCTCAGCTGTGGCTGATTGGCACCTGGCCACACCTGGTGTCAATCAGCCAGCCATTTTTTGAGCCTCTAGTGTAAATAAGCCACAGGGAACTGATTTTTATTGGTTTTAACCCTTCTGAAATTGTGATAATGTTCCCCTTTAAGGGTAAAACTTCGGTTTTGGACAAGTTCCATGATCAAAGAAACCATGTGCCTGTCTGGCAGTAAGCGCAAAAGCTTGCAAGGTAACGCCACGGTGCCAAAAGGTATTGTAGGCTGCTGCAAGATCAACAAACACAGCACCTGTTTTATTCTTCTTGATGATTCGTCAACTATCAGTATAGTTGCTCCCCTAATTTACATGTTCTGCATGGGTAATTCTGAGTCACCACTTTGCCTAACAAGCATGTTTTTTTCTGTGGGTGGTAGTCAGTGGACCCAGAGAAAACCCACAAAAGCACGAAGAGAACGTGGAACACAATTGATGGGAGATTGGAACAAAACTAAATATTCACTAGATATATAGATAGATGGATGGATAGATAGATAGATAGATAGATAGATAAATAGATAGATAGATGGATAGATAGATAGATGGATAGATAGATGGATTGATAGATAGTACTTTATTGATTCCTTCAGGAGAGTTAAATTAAAGTTCCAGCAGCAGATTACAGAATTGTGATCGAATTTAAAAAGTAAATAATGGGGGTATAAATGGAAACAAAATAGAAAAATATTACAAAAAGAATAAAGATTAAAAGCAACAATGACAATAAAAATATAACAGTAAAATAAGAGTGTAACAAGAGAAACTAGGCAGTAGTGACTGTCAGGCTGGCCCCTGACAGTTTGGTTGTGTTTTAGTTTTTCCTCTGGGTGTGTGACGTATTTCCTGTCTTTAGTTCCTGTAAGCACTCTTATTTTGTTTCTGTTTCCTGGTTTGTCTCCCTGAGTGCTGTATCCCCTCTGCTGTAGCCGATTGGCACCTGGCCACACCTGGTGTCAATCAGCCCTCCACTATTTGAGCCTGTTTTGTCCTCCAGTCAGGTGCTGGATTATTGTCGTGTTGTGTGGTGTAGTGTCGATGTCAACACTACCTGCCTTGTCGCTTTTAGCTTTGTCTACTTCTGTTCACTCTGTTCATGCCATAGTTCCATCATGTCACAGTAAGGGTTTTTGTTCTTAGCCAAATTTGTTATCCACCTCGTGCGCACCATTTTTTTGTACCCTTTTGTTTGTTTTTGTCTTAGTGTTAAATTAAATTATGTTTTCTTACACAATCCCTGCCTCCTGTTATGAAAAAGTATTGCACTGTTATTGTATTGCATGCCCTGTCATCCTGGTGTGTATATATATAATAGTGTTGTCCCGATACCATTATTTTGGTATTTTGGTAACGGTACCAAAATTATTTCAGTACTTTTCGGTACTTTCCTAAATAAAGGGGACCACAAAAATTGCATTATTGGCTTTATTTTAACAAAACAATCTTACGGTACATTGAACATATGTTTATTATTGCAAGTTTGTCCTTAAATAAAATAGTGAACATACTAGACAACTTGTCTTTTAGTAGTAAATAAGCATACAAAGGCTTCTAATTTAGTCTGCTGACATATGCAGTAACATATTGTGTCATTTATCATTCTATTATTTTGTCAAAATTATTAAGGACAAGTGATAGAAAATGAATTATTAAACTACTTGTTCATTCACTGTTATTATCTGCTTACTTTCTCTCTTAACATGTTCTATCTACACTTATGTTAAAATGTAATAATCACTTTTTCTTCTGTTGTTGCATAACAAATTCGACAGGACTTGGTAAAAAGGAGAGGACTCAGATGCAAAGTAGGGAACTTTGACAGGCTTTTATTTTGATAGCTTCCTTTCACCTCCAAAGTCAAGGAATACAAAATCAATATTAACCAAAAAACTAATCGGCGAAAAAGGTTCCAAAAAAAAGAACAACCGAAAATCACTCCGAACGGAGGATAACACAAAAACAAAGACGAACTATAATTGGCTCCATATATGCTATAAAATGTATTAACAAAAAAATGCTCCAACAGGAGGAAGAAACAGCAGCTATGGAAAATTCTACACTATCAAATCTAATAAAGTATTAACAAAAATAGTCACTCAAAAATTTGAGGAAGGAATGAAAAATAACTGAATAAACTAAATAACAAGAAAATCACTCTGCTGAGGAGGAAGAAAGGAAAACTCAAAATAGTCACGAAGGGATTCAGGATCAAGGAACATACTGTAAGCACGAGACAAGGCAAGGCATGACATAGACATGGACGCTAGAGAGCACAAATGAACAAAACAATCTGGCACAGAACAAATTGAGGAGTGGGCTTATATGACACATGAGGATAATAGGAAACAGGTGGAAACAATCCGGGAACAGGGATGACGTCAGACTGATGACACAAAAGGAAGGCCAAGTGACCTGAAACTAGAGGAGAGTTACTTTTCAAACTAAAACATGCAAATCATAAGACCGAAAAAACCAAGACAAGACATACCTCACCGCAGTGTGACAAAATTTGGGTATCAATCCGTTACCAAGTCATTACAGGATTGGTCATATTCAAAGTCCTCATGTGTCCAGGGACATACTTCCCGACTTTATAAACATACATTTTCAAGAAACGAAAGAAAATGTTGCAATGGCAAAAAATATTGACGTAATCATAGTAGTATCGACTAGATACGCACCTGTACTTGGTATCATTACAGTGGATGTTAGGTGTAGATCCACAAATGGTGGCGGCGGACCGGTACTTTTCTGAGGCGGTATAGTAATAAATATGATTCATTAGTATCGCGGTACTATACCAATACCAGTATACCATACAACAGGGGCGTCGCCAGACATATTTCCCTGGGGCACGTGCCCCACTGTTAATCTGCAGTGCCCCAGTAAAAATTTCACCAATAAAAAAAAAAACGCTTCAGAGTTTTAAGTCTACATAACATAGACAGCAGCGCACATACTACTTAGTATAGTAATTGATTGATTCACTCCACGAAACAATGAGCACATGGCTAATTAATATGGTAATTTATTCACGTGTGGATCGAGACTTTGGTTGAGAGAGAGAGAGGGAGAGAGAGAGAGAGAGACGCTGTGAATCACTGCTGAGGTAGGTAACGTTAGCCAACAACAATTTGTTAATTATATTATTTTGATTTTGATTTGACTCAAACTGTAACTCCTAGATGGATTTAAGAAAGTTATTCGCCCGCAGCGGGGAAAAACAGCGAGGAATAAGAGATGTAAGTGAAGTCCTAGCTAGCTAGGCAACATCATTGTCTTAAGTTGATGCTAAGTTAGCTAACGTTATTCCTTGTATCAAGACAAACATATTCATTTGCTGTACAAGCTGTCGGGGGAATTTCCAATCAACATGAAACATAATGTTGGTTATTGTCTGCTGGTTCTGCATCAATGATGATTTGGAGTCAGCATGTGTGAGTTGAGTGCTTCTCAAATGGTTTATTATCAGGAAGAAAAACATTTTTCTATATCAAGTCGTGAGCCAAAATTTTAAATCATTTAAGTTTATTTCACAGAAAAATAGAACAGTAGACTTGTCTTGTTAATCGGTGTGACTTTGACTAAAATAATCTTGTTTTGTCACCAGAAAAAGGGCTACAGCTAAAGCATCTGGTTTTGTTTCCAGAAAAAATAGTAACATTTCTGTATTTGTTTTCAGAAAGATGGCTGAAAATATCAGGTTTTGTGGCCCCATTTTGATTTTTTAAAAATATATATTTCCATGTCTGTCCTGAGTCCTCCTCCAACTTGTTAGTCGGTTTGCCTTTTGCTTAAATACTCACTAATAGTCACTAGAAAAATGACTAAAAATATCTGGTTTTGTTGCCACAATTTGATTTTTTTCTCCCTAAACTTTTTTTTTTTTCATGCACACATCTGACTGCGACTCACTGAAAATGACACACAATCCAATTTTATGTCACGAGCCACCAGTTGGGAACCACTGGTCAACTGTAGAACAGTTACTGTAATATTTCCATGTCTGTCTAGAGTGATTGACCACTTTGCAAAAATGAAAACGAGACGTTACAGTTTACTTCTCAGAAAATGATTCCCTGAACAGACACACAACAGTTGTTCATTTATTCTACTACTGTGGCTTTATTGTTTTGTGTATATTTTATAGTTTTGTGTATCTGAAATAGGATTAGCCACATTGCCATAAATGGAAATTAAATAATATAAAAGAACCCAGAGATGTAGGGGTGCTTTATTTTTTGTTTTACTTTTGTAGTTGTTACATTTGCAGATGATTACTGCAATATATATTTCAAAAAGATTCATTGCTCTTCCTTTTTGCTTTTACCAGTAGCAGTTTAGAAGTCTGGAGTAAAAAAGTGCACAAGTAGGTCAAATGCATTAGTTAATTTCGGGTGGTTAATCAAAGATCCATACAACATAATCTGATATGATTTCATAGTTTAAAGCACTATTTATGTATTTTTTATGATAAATAAGTGCTAAAAATATTTTTGCTTGCGCGCTTTGCACGCTCACATGAATTATTTGTGCCCCAGGTGTGCCCCAGTACAGTATTAGGTCTAGTGACGCCCCTGCCATACAACCCTACTATATAATCAATTGAGATCAACTGAGACAGCGATCAGAACATTCCATCTCAAAGTATGTCGCAATATTTCAAAGCATATTTCAAGATAAACCTTCATATGAACAGAAAACTATACAAATGTCCCAGCTATGTTTCAGATGCTGATGTAGCCCAGTTGCTGTACCATCACATTCTGCTTTGTTGTGACCATATCTGTGACCTTTCGGGTAACAGGGTACCGTGACTTTGCATCCAAAACAAATGAACTCTTGAGCTCAATGCAACGTGTTTGCGTACAAATTACATTAAATAATAACATCTTAGATGACTATAACTGTATGCATATAGGAAGGCATTTTATTCACATTTGCTTTAATAAAAAATCTTTGTATTGGATTGCAAGAAACAGATCAAGCTACTTTCACACATTTAAGAGGAAAATAGGCATGTTCCTGTGATTTATTTGTGAGCAGTACTGGGGTGTGCAGGACGGAACCCGACCCTTGCTCAAGGGCAGCTGGGATAGGCTTTAGCTCACTGGTGGCCTTGAACAGTATTGTAGGAAAAGTGCACAGCAATGTGAAACATTAGAACATTAGGACACACTATTGTGGAAGTCCTGAACCAACACACACGCAAGTGACAATTTGACAAAAAGTGCACACTAATGGGTTGCCTGTTATATTACATACTATATTACATACTATACTACAGTACATGGTAAGAATTGCCACTGAATTTGAGCCACACCTTCAAGTCTTATATGTACTGTAAAGTTCAAATTTGAATGACAATAAAAAGCAAGTCTAAGTCACTGACAAGCATGTCACTGTGAAATTTGAGTAAGGTGGTTGAAACCCTAATGTTTGAGGACTATCAGAAGCACTGACCATATTCTACTGTTTGTTCAATGCAATGATGTCATCTCGATCTTTATTTCGCAGCAAAGGGAAAAAGAAAAAGAAAACGAAGGTAAAAAGAAAGAAAAAGAAAGAAAGGTGATTTTTAAAGAATGGAAGAAGGAATGAAAGAAGAAGGTAAGAAAGATGGAAAAAAGACAAAAAAACAAAGAGGATAAAGAAAGAAAGACAAAATGTAGAAAAAAAAGATGCTGGTAAGAAAAAAGAAGAAGAAAGAATTACCGTATTTTTCGGACTATAAGTCGCAGTTTTTTTCATACTCAGGAGCGACTTATGTGTGAAATTATTAACACATTACCGTAAAATATCAAATAATATTAGTTAGCTCATTCACGTAAGAGACTAGACGTATAAGATTTCATGGGATTTAGCGATTAGGAGTGACAGATTGTTTGGTAAACGTTCTATATGTTATAGTTATTTGAATGACTCTTACCATAATATGTTACGTTAACATACCAGGCACCTTCTCAGTTGGTTATTTATGCGTCATATAACGTACACTTATTCAGCCTGTTGTTCACTATTCTTTATTTATTTTAAATTGCCTTTCAAATGTCTATTCTTGGTGTTGGGTTTTATCAAATAAATGTCCCCCAAAAATGCGACCTATACTCCAGTGCGACTTATATGTTTTTTTTTCCTTTTTTTTTTACAAATATGACACCAAATCTATGTATTTTATTACTTCATCAAACATTGTAAACATTTTTATGGGCAGATACCGTATTTTTCGGAGTATAAGTCGCTCCGGAGTACAAGTCGCACCTGCCGAAAATGCATATATGTTTGTGTATATATATATATATATATATATATATATATATATATATATATATATGTATATGCATATACGTGTATGTATCTATGTATGTACAGGAGGGCAAAAAAGTATTTAGTCAGCCACCGGTCGTGCAAGTTCTCCCACTTAAAATGATGACAGAGGTCTGTAATTTTCATCATAGGTACACTTCAACTGTGAGAGACAGAATGTGAAAAAAAAAATACCAAAATGGATACCTGGATGATACAGCAGAGGATTGGGAGAATGTCATGTGGTCAGATGAAACCAAAATAGAACTTTTTGGTATAAACTCAACTCGTCGTGTTTGGAGGAAGAAGAATAATGAGTTGCATCCCAAGAACACCACACCTACTGTGAAGCATGGTGGTGGAAACATCATGCTTTGGGGTTGTTTTTCTGCTAAGGGGACAGCACGATTGATCCGTGTTCAGGAAAGAATGAATGGGGCCATGTATCGTGAGAATTTGAGCCAAAACCTCCTTCCATCAGTGAGAGCTTTGAATAGTTGACCAAATACTTCCAAATACTTATTTTCCACCATAATTTACAAATAAATTCTTTAAAATTCCTACAATGTGAATTCCTGGATTTTTTTTTCAAATTCTGTCTCTCACAGTTGAAGTGTATCTATGATGAAAATTACAGACCTCTGTCATCATTTTAAGTGGGAGAACCTGCACAATCGGTGGCTGACTAAATACTTTTTTGCCCCACTGTACATATGTATTTATATATATATATATATATATATATATATATATATATATATATATATATACATATCCATCCAGCCGTCCACTTTCTACTGCTTGTTCCCTTTGGGGTCACGGGGGGCGCTGGTGCCTTTCTCAGCTACAATCGGGCGGAAGGAGGGGTACACCCTGAACAAGTCGCTACCTCATCACAGGGCCAACACAGATAGACAGACAACATTCACACTCACATTCACACACTAGGGCCAATTTAGTGTTGCCAATCAACCTATCCCCAGGTGCATGTCTTTGGAAGTGGGAGGAAGCCGGAGTACCCGGAGGGAACCCACGCAGTCACGGGGAGGACATGCAAACTCTACACAGAAAGATCCCGAGCCCGGGATTGAACCCCAGACTACTCAGGACATTCGTATTGTAAGGCAGACGCACTAACCCCTCTTCCACCGTGCAGGGTACATATTTATGTATATATATATGTATACTTATGTATATATATATATATATATATATATATATGTATATATATATATATATATATGTATATATATATATGTATATTTATGTATATATATATATATATATATACATATATATATATACATATATATATATATATATATATATATATATATATATATATATATATACATATACACAGTACAGGCCAAAAGTTTGGACACACCTTCTCCTCAGTCATTGCGTTTTCTTTATTTTCATGACTATTTACATTGTAGATTGTCACTGAAGGCATCAAAACTATAAATGAACACATGTGGAGTTATGTACTTAACAAAAAGAAACAAAATAAGTGAATACATGTTTTGTATCCAATTTTTTTTTTTTTTTCAAAATAGCTGGCCTTTGCTCTGATTACTGCTTTGCACACTCTTGGCATTCTTTCAATCAGCTTCAAACACACCTGTGAATTGAAAACCATTTCAGGTGACAACCTCTTGAAGCTCATTGGGAGAAGGCCAAGAGTGCGGATAAAGTAATCGTAGCAAAGGGTGGCTCTTTTGAAGAAACTAGAATATAAAACATTTTCAGTTATTTCACCTTTTTTTTTTTTGTTAAGTACATAACTCCACATGTGTTCATTTATAGTTTTGATGCCTTCAGTGACAATCTACAATGCAAATAGTCATGAAAAAAAAATAAAAAAATTAAATGAGAAAATGTGTCCAAACCCTTTTTTACAACAAAAGCAGTCCATACAGTGTACAGTATGTATTATTATTATTATTTTAAATGCACTGCAATTCTAATTCAAATAGAGCATATTTTTTGTGTGCCTTCATATAAGCTGTAACATTTGCTTTCAAATAGCAATGTCAACATTATTCGCATGATGTAATACGTTCCTGAAAGGAAATGTTCTATTTCTGCACCGTATTTCAACAGAGACTTCCGTATTACAAATCAGTGTTGGCCACGTAAACATGTCAGGGAGCTAATAAATCCCACCAATTATCCTAACACCGACCCAAAGACTGACTTTTATGTCAGACTTCTTCATCAATCTATGTCGGGCCACGATAAAATCGGGACTCCGGCAGCATGTTGAGCAGGAGAGGCGGAGTAAATACTGTATTGATTAATCACTGAGTGACAGTCAAATGGAGCTTTGATGAAGAGTTGAGGCCTCAATGCCAACTATTACTATTTATTGTTGTACAAACTATTTCTGCGGGGAATCACACAAAGAACATGGAGAAGAATGCAAGGTTATTTATTATTTGCAGATGAAAAGCCTGCCTGTTCAGGGAAATTTAGTTAATGAAAACAAAGATAATGTTTTTATTTGGAGCACTGCCCATTACAAAACATTTTCTCACTTTTTTATTAATGTGAAATTATGTTTACACTTTTAATTTGACACATTTATTTTATTTTACGCTTCAAAAGTGTTTGTCCATCTTAAACAGTAATTCATGCTCCAACACATTTCACCCCCTGCAGAATACTGTATTTTCCGGACCATAGGGCGCACCAGACTATAAGGCGCACTGCCTATCAGTAGTCTATTTTTGATCTTTTTTTTCATATATAAGGAGCACCGGATTATAAAGCGCAGTAAAGGAGTCATATTATTATAATTTTTTTCTAAATTGTAAACTCTTCCTTGTGGTCTACATCAATCAATCAATCAATTTTTATTTATATAGCCCTAAATCACCAGTGTCTCAAAGGGCTGCACAAACCACAATACAAACCACGACATCCTCGGTAGAGCCCACATAAGGGCAAGGAAAACTCACCCCAGTGGGACGTCGGTGACAATGATGACTATGAGAAACCTTGGAGAGGACCGCATATGTGGGCAACCCCTCTCCCCCCCAGGAGACCGAAAGCAATGGATGTCGAGCCGGTCTAACATGATACTGTGAAAGTTCAATCCACAGTGGATCCAACAGAACCGTGAGAGTCAAGTCCAAAGTGGATCCAACACAGTAGTGAGAGTACCGTCCATAGTGGAGCCAACAGGAAACCACCCGGAAGCGGATCAGCAGCGCAGAGATGTCCCCAGTCGATACACAGGCAAGCGGTCCATCCTGGGTCCCGACTCTGGACAGCCAGTACTTCATCCATGGCCACCGGACCAGACCCACTCCACAAGGGAGAGTGGGACAGAGTAGAAAAAGAAAAGAAACGGCAGATCAACTGGTCTAAAAGGGGGTCTATTTAAAGGCTAGAGTATACAAATGAGTTTTAAGGTGAGACTTAAATGCTTCTACTGAGATAGCATCTCGAACTGTTACCGGGAGGCCATTCCAGAGTATCAATCACTCAATCAATGTTTATTTATATAGTCCTAAATCACAAATGTTTCAAAGGACTGTGCAAACCATTACGACATCCTCGGAAGAACCCACATAAGGGCAAGGAAAACTCACACCCAGTGGGCAAGGAGAATTCACACCCAGTGGGATGCCAGTGACAATGATGAGTATGAGAAAACTTGGAGAGGACCTCAAATGTGGAGCGATTTTTAGCGATATTACGGAGATGAAGGAAGGCCGTTTTAGTACGCTTTTAATGTGTGACTCAAAGGAGAGAGTTGGGTCGAAGATAATACCCAGGTTCTTTACCGAGTCGCCTCATTTAATTGTTTGGTTGTTAAATGTAAAAGTTTTATTATTAAATAGAGGTCGGTGTCTAGCAGGACCGATAATCAGCATTTCCGTTTTTTTGGCGTTGAGTTGCAAAAAGTTAGCGGACATCCATTGTTTAATTTCATTAAGACACGCCTCCAGCTGACTACAATCCGGCGTGTTGGTCAGTAATGGTGGTTCTTTGGTCAAAATGTTGCATAGAATATGTTTTACAGATCATCTTCAAGCCGCTTTCTGACAGTCGCTTCAGGATGCGCCATTTTGTGGGCGGTCTTATTTACGTCTCAACAGTATCTTTTCTCCGTCATCTTTGTTGTAGCGGTGTAGCGTGCAAGGACGGGAGTGGAAGAAGTGTCAAAAGATGGAGCTAACTGTTTCAATGACATTCAAACTTTACTTAAATCAGTAACGGAGGTGCAGCTCCTCATCCGGAAAAACAACAACACCCGAAATGTGTCTTGTGTAAAAACCGTCCGACCGGAACTCTAATAACTAAAGTTCCTTGGGTGAATAATGTAAACTCACTACACCGGTATGTTTTAGCGCATTCATGGCGAGTTTACTGACAGATATGAGTAAGAACTTTGCACTACATTTCCAGGATTCATGCAGATCCCAAATTCAGATCAGCCGGTACCAGTAGGTAAGAAAAGTTACTTTTGCGTAATATTGCAAAACAAAACACCAGATAGTCTTACCTTACACACACCATAATAATACTGGTATGTTTATTCGCCGACAATCCTTCAAGTGGTGCGGCTTCATAGCTTATCCGTCGTACTAAAACATTTTGATAGATTTTTGAGCGTCCTGTGTAATGTTCTATATTTTCAATGGAACATTTAAAATGTTGGTGTTGTTTACTTGAGACTTATTGCCATCATAGTAGTGATGTACACTTATCTCTTATGTTTGACTGCCATCTACTGGTCACACTTCAATCAATCAATGTTTATTTATATATCCCTAAATCACAAGTGTCTCAAAGCGCTGCACAAGCCACAATGACATCCTCGGTTCAGAGCCCACACTTATCATTACACCATGTACCAAATAAAATAGCTTTGAAATGGGTAAGCTCAACCAAACCTAATTCTTACATTAGAAGGACAGGGTTATGAGGCGCACTGTCGAGTTTTGAGGACAAAAAAGGATTTTAAGTGCGTCTTATAATCCGTAAAATACGGTGAACGCATTTCAGAGTTGCTCATTTTTGTTGATGAACGAGAGACGATGAGGGATTATCAGGCTTCAACATCTCTAACATATAAAATCTGCCTCTTTTGCTTTGTCAGCAACGCAAATGGAAATGTGTTCACCCTGGATATATATACGTGTTAAATAAAGATATAAATTCATTAGGAAATAAAAAAAATACTACATATCCTTTAAGGCTTATCTGTGTTGGCAGGAACAGAAGTAGGTCTGAGAGCTGGATGACGACAGTTGTGTGTTTTGATCGATAAAGAGTTGATGTATTGTTACATGTTGTTGGCATGGTTCCTGCTTTGTCTACACAAGAAACAAATGTTGTTTGGACAGTTGACGAGCACGTTTGAGCGCCGCTTAGACACAAATTACGTTGGCCAAAATGACACTGATAGGCCAGGATGTGCAGGAAAGTTGCTGGCATCGAATTCGATTGGTTAGATTTGTGTGAATTGGCATGATTGCAACAACGAAAATTCCTGATTCAATAGTTTATTGTTTTTTCTTTTCAAACCAACACATTTTTTTTCTTAAAATCAGACTTAAGTTTGTGTTTTTACTCAGTCTTGTTACCGTAACCGCGAACAGGAAGGCCTTAAGTATAAAACCCAAAACCACTGAAGTTGTGTAATTCGTAAGTAAAAGCAGAATACAATGATTTGCAAATCCTTTTCATTTTATATATTTAATTGAATAGACTGCAAAGACAAGATATTTAATGTTCCGACTAAGAAACTTATTTTTTTTGCAAATAATCATTAACTTATAATTTATTGGCAGCAACACTTTGCAAAAAAGTGGCACAGGGGCATTTGTACCACTGTGTTACATGGCCTTTCCTTTTAACAACACTCAGTAAACATTTGGGAACTGAGACCAATTTTTTAAGCTTTTCAAGTGGAATTCTTTCCTGTTCTTGCTTGATGTACAGCTTAAGTTGCTCAAGAGTCCGGGGTCTCCGTTGTTATATTTTAGGATTCATAATGTGCCACACATTTTCAATGGGAGACAGGTCTGGACTACAGGCAGGCCAGTCTAGTACCCACACTCTTTTACTATGAAGCCACGCTGTTGTAACACATGGCTTAGTATTGTCTTGCTGAAATAAGCAGGGGCGTCCATGATAACGTTGCTTGGATGGCAACATATGTTACTCCAAAACCTGTATGTACCTTTCATTAGCATTAATGGTGCCTCTGCAGATGTGCAAGTTACACATGCCTTGGGCACTAATACACTCCCATACCATCACAGATGCTGGTTTTTCAACTTTGAGCTTATAACAATCCGGACGGTTCTTTTAATTTTTGTTCCGGAGGACACCACGCCCACAGTTTCCAAAAACTATTTGAAATGTGGACTCGTCAGACCACAGAACACTTTTCCACTTTGCATCAGTCCATCTATGATGAGCACGGGCCCAGCGAAGCCGGCAGCATTTCTGGGTGTTGTTGATAATTGGCTTTCGCTTTGCATAGTAGAATTTTTACTCGCACTTACAGATGTAGCGACGAACTGGAGTTACTGACAGTGGTTTTCTGTAGTGTTCCTAAACCCATGCGGGGATATCCTTTACACACTGATGCCGCTTTTTGATGCCTGAAGGATTGAAGGTCTGTAATATTATCGCTTATGTGCAATGATTTCTCCAGAATCTCTGAACCATTTGATGATGTTATAGACCGTAGATGGTGATATCCCTAAATTACTTGCAATAGCTGGCTGAGATTTGTTGTTCTTAAACTGTAGGACCATTTTTCACGCATTTGTTCACAAAGTGGTGACACTCGCCCCATCCTTGTTCGTGAATGACTGAGCATTTCATGGAAGCTGCTTTTATACCCAATCATGGCACCTTCTTGTTACCAGTTAGCCTGTTCACCTGTGGGATGTTCAAAATATTTTTTTTGATGACCATTCCTCAACTTTCTCAGTCTTTTTTGCTTCTTGTGCCAGCTTTTTTGAAACATGTTGCAGGCATCAAATTCCAAATGAGCTAATATTTGCAAAAAATAAAAAGGTTTTACGGTTTGAACATTAAGTATCTTGTCTTTGCAGTCTATTCAGTTGAATATAAGTTGCAAAGGATTTGCAAATCATTGTTTTCTGTTTTTATTTACGAATTACACAATGTGACAACTTCACTGGTTTTGGGGTTTTCTTTCTCTATTTTGTTTTTCATATTCAATGAATGTATGGGGGTAGGTATAATCTCAGCACAGTCCTGTTACCATATTTTTTTTTTTTAAAGGTTCCATTTATTCTACAGCATATGTTTTTCACAAAATGTACTTTTAAGATAATTCTTTGGTTGAATAGTGTCAACATGCTATTTGGACAAGGGCCAAGTTACTCATTCCTTGTCAAAAACTCACTCCTGTTACTTCAATGAGCCTTGTACAAAAATGAAATAAAGCTTTCTGAGGTGAGCCAAGACACATTTTGAGAAAATTGAATGTTATCAGATTTATAATAGAAAAAAATCAACATTTAATATGATTTAGTGAGAGTTACAGACAAATTACCCAAGTACTCTATGTAACTATACAGTAAGTACCAGCCACAATTTTGAAACCTGTTTCTTAACTTGTTGGTCTCAGTTTCACCCGACACTTCCCCTCTCCTTGAAAGGCAGCATAGCAGACCCCCACTCCTAGTTTAAACACAAACAAACAGCTCCTTAACCAGGGTGCTCATTTGTACACAAACAAACCGTTTGTCTAAGTATTTACATCAAAAATAACAGTACCGTCCTTCTACTTATTCTTCTTTAACCACAGGTAAACTCACCCTTAAAAACTGGAGCCACGACTTTTCTGGCTTCGTATGAAGTCAGCAAATCGACCGCTAACACAACATACACTGAACATTTTGATAAACACAATATTGTACATTACATCGTGTATTTGTTCACGCGTGAGATCCTTTATTGTAAGCGGAACATTCCCACTTTTGATGCATTTTGTTAGCGGCCTTCAGTGATAATTCCTAACATAAAAGCAGCAGATTGTTTCTGATCCATCAACACGCAGACCGAGTCGTAAAATCTGCCGTCCAGACGTGAACAGCAGACCGTTAAAAGACTTAAGTTTGTCCATATGAGTGAGACGACTCTCAGTTTTGGAGATACTCTTGAACAGATCGTTCCCCTTGGTATCGATACCAAGGGTACTACAGTGTCAGTATTGGATCGATGAGACCATATTCAGTTGTCTTCTGTTTATTTTCACAAAATCTGTGTTTTTGTTGAGTTGTTCACATTGAAAATTTTTCAAACTTACATTTCATGTATTCATCCACTTTTTATGTTTTTATATATATATTATTTTTAATTTTTTTTACCAACAAAAACTCACCTCAGGGAATACGTCATTAGACAAAGGAGGGATTGGAGAAATGCAAGCCGAAAGTTTTGAATGAAAGCCAAAAGTAATTTTTCCTTTTGTTTAGTTGTTTTTATTGATGTAACATTTTTGTTAACTCATTTTATGTAATAAAATAGAAACAGAGAATAGTTGTATTATTTTGTTGATATTGATGTTGATATTATTTTCCCTTAATTAATTAAATTGTCTACTGTATATTATTATTAATGTGTATGTATACTATCTATCCATCCATCCATCCATCCATCAATCATCTTCCGCTTATCCGAGGTCGGGTCGCGGGGGCAGCAGCCTAAGCAGGGAAGCCCAGACTTCCCTCTCCCCAGCCACTTCTTCTAGCTCTTCTCGGGGGATCCCGAGGTGTTCCCATGCCAGCCGGGAGACATAGTCTTCCCAACGTGTCCTAGGTCTTCCCCGTGGCCTCCTACCAGTTGGACGTGCCCTAAACACCTCCCTAGGGAGGCGTTCGGGTGACATCCTGACTAGATGCCCGAGCCACCTCATCTGGCTCCTCTCCATGTGGAGGAGCAGCGGCTTTACTTTGAGTTCCTCCCAGATGGCAGAGCTTCTCACCCTATCTCTAAGGGAGAGCCTTGCCACCCGGCGGAGGAAACTCATTTCGGCCGCTTGTACCCGTGATCTTATCCTTTCGGTCATGACCCAAAGCTCATGACCTCATGACCATAGGTGAGGATGGGAACGTAGATCGACCGGTAAATTGAGAGCTTTGCCTTCCGGCTCAGCTCCTTCTTCACCACAACAGATCGATACAACGTCCGCATTACTGAAGACGCCGCACCGATCCGCCTGTCGATCTCATGATCCACTCTTCCCACACTCGTGAACAAGACTCCGAGGTACTTGAACTCCTCCACTTGAGGCAGGGTCTTCCTCCCCAACCCGGAGATGGCAATCCACCCTTTTGCGTATGTATACTAATTATATTTATATACTATATTGGATCCACTTTGGACTGGAATCTCACCGTTATGTTAGATCCACTGTGGATTGGACTTTCACAATATCATGTGAGACCCGCTCGACATCCATTGCTTTCGGTGCCCTGGGGGACATATGCGGTCCTCTCCAAGGTTTCTCATAGTCATCATTGTCACTGTCACTGACGTCCCACTGGGTGTGAGTTTTTCCTTGCTCTTATGTGGGCTCTGTACCGAGGATGTCGTTGTGGTTTGTGCAGCCCTTTGAGACACTTGTGATTTAGGGCTATATAAATAAACATTGATTGATTGATTGATTTATATTTTAATATATACTGTTATATATATATATATATATATATATATATATATATATATATATATATATATATATATATATATATATATATATAGTACAGGCCAAAGGTTTGTACACACCTTCTCCACATTCAATGTTTTTTCTTTATTTTATTATTATTATTATTATTTAATTTTATTTTATTTAGTTAATTATTTATTTTATTTGTGTCCTGTCCAGCTTCTCAGGCAAATCATATAGTTGATGTAGATGCCCATATCGGCTGTACAAATTTACTTTACAAAATAAAACTGTGGGATACTTCTCTTGTTGCCTAAATTGTATTAAACTTTATTAAATGTATTTATATTATCATTTGGTGCAGCCGGGCCGGAGCAGGGGATAGAAAGAGAAAAAAAAAGGAAGACGGGGGAAAATTTTGGGGACAAGAGGGGGCTAAGACAGAGAGATAAAAACAACAGCGGCAAAAACAACAATAACAACAACAATAGAGCAACATATGCAAATAGGATATGTACAAATATGATGGTAAAAGTGACAGCAAAGTAACAGTTAGCGAAATAAATAATAATACAAAAAAAAAGGTGAAATATCTGAAAACATGTTTTATATTGTAGTTTCTTCAAAATAGCCACTCTTTGCTCTGATTACTGCTTTGCACACTCTTGGCATTCTCTCGATGAGTTTCAAGCACACCTGTGAAGTGAAAATCATTTCAAGTGACCACATATTGAATGCCAAGAGTGTGCAAACCAGTAATCAGAGCAAAGGGTGGCTATTTTGAAGAAACTAGAATGTTTGCCCTGCACTCTTCAGCATCTACATGCTGCCGCTAGGTAACATCAGACGCAAATAGTGTTAGCTTTCACTGTTATGCTGATGACACCCAACTCTACATGCTCCTAAAGCTGACCAACACGCCGGATTGTGGTCAGCTGGAGGCGTGTCTTAATGAAATTAAACAATGGATGTCCGCTAACTTTTTCCAATTCAACGCCAACAAAACGGAAATGCTGATTATCGGTCCTGCTAGACACCGACCTCTATTTAATAATACAACTTTAACATTTGACAACCAAACAATTAAACAAGGCGACTTTGTAAAGAATCTGGGAATTATCTTCGACCCAACTCTCTCCTTTGAGTCACACATTAAAAGCGTTACTAAAACGGCCTTCTTTCATCTCCGTAATATCGCTAAAATTCGCTCCATTTTGTCCATTAGCGATGCCGAGATCATTATCCATGCGTTTGTTACGTCTCGTCTCGATTACTGTAATGTATTATTTTCGGGTCTCCCCATGTCTAGCATTAAAAGATTACAGTTGGTACAAAATGCGGCTGCTAGACTTTTGACAAGAACAAGAACGTTTGATCATATTACGCCTGTACTGGCTCACCTCCACTGGCTTCCTGTGGACTTAAGATGTGACTTTAAAGTTTTACTACTTGCGTATAAAATATTAGACGGTCTAGCTCCAGCCTATCTTGCCTATTGTATTGTACCATATGTCCCGGCAAGAAATCTGCGTTCAAAGGACTCCGGCTTATTAGTGATTCCCAGAGCCCAAAAAAAGTCTGCAGGCAAAAGAGCGTTTCTCATTCGGGCTCCAGTACTCTGGAATTTCAAATCTGACTAAGAACTCGAAAACTCTGACTTCCCAGCACCAATGAAACACATCATGAGTATGAATGGTTGGCCTTTTGCCCAAAATAGGCTGGCGTGGGCTGGAGCTCTCCCGTGATCCTAATTAGGACAAGCAGTCTACAACATGAACAATAACAACAATATCAATAATTATAATATTAAAGCCAACATGCTTTGGCTCAGAGAAAGGGTCTCCGTGGAGAAAGGGTCTCAAACTTAATTTAAGTGAAGCTAGGCCACACAAAATATTCACTCCAAAATCACTTTTTAATAACATTTAATTATGTGACTAAATTTTGTTTTACAGACCATCTTCAAGCCATTTTCTGACTGTTTCTTCAAGATGATGCGTTTTGTTATTGACGTGCCAAAGTCCTCCTCCTGGCCACTTCGATCCCACCCTTTCAATCATGTTGTAGCTTTTAATGGAGTCTACTGAAAGTTATACGTAAGTTGCAACTTTTTTTTTCTACAAATATAAAACTGATCAGAGCCCCTTCATGTTTGAACTTTTCCAGTATGCGACCCTCGATTTAAAAAAAAAAGGAAATCGATTCTGAATCGCACGTGAGAATCACATTTTAAATTCGAATCGATTTTTCCCTAAACCCCTAATATATATATATATATATATATATATATATATATATATATATATATATATATATATATATATATATATATATATATTTATATTTATATGTATATGTATATATTTATATATATATATATTTATATGTATATGTATATACATATTTATATATATACATATAAATATATTTATATGTATATATATATTTATATATACATATAAATATATTAATATATTTATATATATATTAATATATATAAATATAAATATATATATATATATATATATATATATATATATACATATACATATATTTATATATATATATATAAATATATATATATTTATATGTATATATATATATGTATATAAATAGATGTATATTTATATAAATAAATATATTTATATTTATATAAATATCTCAGCTACAATCAGGCGGAAGAAAAAAATAAAAGATTAAAATAAAATAAAATAAAATAAAAAAATCGGTCTAAGCCTGGGCCTCTGGAGAGGGGGTCCAGACTGAGGCCAAGGGAAAAAAAACAACAACTCATAGCCATAGCACACATCCCTCTTACATGTGTGTAATAGGAAAACATCAAACATCAAAGAAAACAAAGGACATGAAAGACAGTTAAGCAGCGGAACTGATACAACAGTGGTTCTTAACCCTGTTGGAGGTACCGAACCCCACCAGTTTCATATCCGCATTCACCGAACCCTTCTTTAGTTAAAAATATAATGTTTTTTCCAATTCAAGACAAAGTTATGTTTTTGGTAACACTTCAGTATGGGGAACATATTCTAAGTAACAAAGACTTAATTTAGAGTTATTTGGAAACTACGGGGACATATTCTAAATAACAAAGACTTAATTTAGAGTTATTTGGACACTAGGGGAACATATTCTAAGTAACAAAGACTTAATTAAGAGTTATTTGGTTAGGGTTAGGGTCAGGGTTAGAGGGTTAGGGTTATAATAGGGCCATGCCGAATAAGGCATTAATAAGTACTTAGTAATGACTAGTTAAGAGCCAATATTTTACTAATTTGCATGTTAATAAGCAACTAATTGATGGTGAATATGTTCCCCATACTAAAGTGTGACAATGTTTTTTTTTTACTAGTGCACAAAATGAACCGTGCATGAACATCACCTTGTTTAGGAAACAAAATCAACACAGTGCATAAACTTACAACAAATTACACAACTGCCAATCATTCAGCTGTTGCTGTATCCGTAATACGTCGATAGGGAGAAGTTTGTATTCATACGATGAGTCGGGTGTGTTTTGACCTCCGCCCAACCCCTGAGGCCGACTCACCGAACCCCTAGGGTTCGATTGAACCCAGATTAAGAAACACTGTGATACAACCAGCCACTTGTACTATGAATAAAGAGTAAAAGAAACATATACACTGTGGTGGCCTCTGCGGTGTTCCACGCCATCGTCTGCTGGGGTGGAGAGAGTATGGCCAGAGACAGGAGCTAACATCCATTCCATCCATTTTTTACCGCTTATTCCCTTCAGGGTCGTGGGGCTGGGGTTTGGAGCCTATCTCAGCTACTATCGGGCGGAAGTCGGGGTACACCCTGGACAAGTCGCCACCTTATCGCAGGGCCAACACAGATAGACAGACAACATTCACACTCACATTCACACACTAGGGCCAATTTAGTGTTGCCAATCAACCTATCCCCAGGTGCATGTCTTTGGAGGTGGGAGGAAGCCGGAGTACCCGGAGGGAACCCACGCATTCACGGAGAGAACATGCAAACTCCACACAGAAAGATCCCGAGCCTGGGATTGAACCCAAGACTGGAGGACCTTCGTATTGTGAGGCAGACGCACCAACCCCTCTGCCACCCCTCTGCCATATATATATATATATATATATAGATATATATAGATATATAAACACATGAAAACAAGAGGGAAACACAAAAGGATGACACAAGAGCACAGAGCTCCTGCCAACAGCAGCCACTACAGCGGCGCCATCTTAACATGTACAGTGGGGCAAAAAAGTATTTAGTCAGCCACCGATTGTGCAAGTTCTCCCACTTAAAATGATGACAGAGGTCTGTAATTTTCATCATAGGTACACTTCAACTGTGAGAGACAGAATGTGAAAAAAAAAACAGGAATTCACATTGTAAGAATTTTAAAGAATGTATTTGTAAATTATGGTGGAAAATAAGTATTTGGTCAACCATTCAAAGCTCTCACTGATGCAAGGAGGTTTTGGCTCAAAATCTCATGATACATGGCCCCATTCATTCTTTCCTTAACACGGGTCAATCGTCCTGTCCCCTTAGCAGAAAAACAGCCCTAAAGCATGATGTTTCCACCCCCATGCTTCACAGTAGGTTTGGTGTTCTTGGGATGCAACTCGAATTATTCTTCCTCCAAACACGACGAGTCGAGTTTATACCAAAAAGTTCTTTTTTGGTGTCATCTGACCACATGACATGCTCCCAATCCTCTGCTGTATCATCCATGTATCCATTTTGGTATAAACCCAACTCGTCGTGTTGGAGGAAGAAGAATACTGAGTTGCATCCCAAGAACACCACACCTACTGTGAAGCATGGGGGTGGAAACATCATGCTTTGGGGCTGTTTTTCTGCTAAGGGGACAGGACGACTGATCCGTGTTAAGGAAAGAATGAATGGGGCCATGTATCGTGCGATTCTGAGCCAAAACCTCCTTACGTCAGTGAGAGCTTTGAATGATTGACCAAATACTTATTTTCCACCATAATTTAAAAATACATTCTTTAAAATTCCTACAATGTGAATTCCTGGATTTTTTTTTCACATTCTGTGTCTCACAGTTGAAGTGTACCTATGATGAAAATTACAGACCTCTGTCATCATTTTAAGTGGGAGAACTTGCACAACCGGTGGCTGACTAAATACTTTTTTGCCCCACTATATATATATATATATATATATATATATATATATATATATATATATATATATATATATATATATATATATATATATATATATATATATGTTCCAAACGTGATGATGTCACGTTATCGATGGGGAAATGCATAAGCGGTAGAAAATGGATGGATGATTTGCCTCAGCGGCTAGGAGACACAAAGAGTAACAAGCGGTACAAAATGGATCTGAAAGGACACATTTTTTTTAAATTATACTTTTAAAAAATGGTAATTTTGGCTGAGGACCTCTGTTGAACAGAGGTCCTCAAACAAAATTATCCTTTTTTTTTTTTTTTTTTTCGACAAAGTTTAGAACAGAGTCTGTTCTAAACTTTGTCGGAAACTAATCCATTGATACTGTTTTTTTTTTCATTACCTGTTATTTTTCCTTTTTAAATTTTTTTAATGAATATTTGAATACACTCCAACAACAGTATTTTAACAGTAAATGTAATGGTTGTGCGTCTTGAAGTTCAATAACCGCTTTCTCGTGGCATCCCCTTCCCCCCCTTCTCCGGCGCTGCATAGGACCCCACCCCCACTCGCGCGCGCTTGAAAGATGAGACGCGAACATCGACATCTCGCGATGACACACGAGCCCACCCTCCGCGGATGCCATCGCGGAGCGTATATTACTAGCGAGGGAGGCTCCAGGAAGCTAGGAGGAGCTCCGGCAAGGTCGACAGCAGCATCCTGCCCCAAGTACGGGAAGACTGGAGCTCGGCCGCCGTTAGCTTGGGGAAAACCAACTAATATTGTCTTTTTTTTAATAGCGGTTGTAGAAGAATAAACTTAGGAGGGGGCTGAACCTGCCCATCTTTCAGCCTCTTGTGTCGAGCTACCCGGCTTCGTTTTCGCCACTCAACATACGGCTTTTTTTTTTTTTAAACCAAGTAGTTGGGAGAACGGTAGTCAACTTCTGGATCGGTGTGTGGGCCTAACGTGCCGTTCTCGAACACGGTTCACCCGCTACTTTGTGCGTTGATTGTGCCATGTCAGCGCCGTCGGTCCCACCTCCCGCGGCGGCGACAGCGGAGGGCGAGCTTCTCAGGCCCGACGCCGGGGACAACATGCCGGGTCCCACGCACAGCCAGAGCCGCTTCCAGGTGGACCTTGTGGCGGAGGCGGCGGCGGCTGTCGAGGATAAGTCGCCGAGTTCCGAAGCCTCCACCACTGTCCCGTCGAGCGAGATGGCAACTCCCGGTGCGGCTCCGGAGGACCCGGGGACCAGCGGCGAGGAAGCCAAAGGACGGTTTCGAGTCGTCAACTTTGCGGACCCGAGCGAAGCGGGGAGTCCGGTCTCCCCGGACACGGCGCCGGCCGAGGGGGTGCGGAACGGGGACACGGTGATGAGCGAGACCAGCTTGCATTCATCCACAGGCGGCCAGCATCACTACCACTATGACACCCACACGAACACATATTACTTGAGGACCTTTGGCCATAACACCATCGACGCCGTGCCCAACATCGACTTCTACCGGCAGACCGCCGCGCCACTCGGGGAGAAGCTCATCAGACCCACCCTGTCGGAGTTGCACGACGAGCTGGACAAGGTAAGACAACACATGGCTTTGACTTCACGCAAAAAAAGTGACGCAGTGCTGTCTCATAGTTGTAATCATCTTCCTGTGACGTGTTGAACCACGCATATCCTGGACCAGTGGTTCTCGACCTTTTTTCAAAGATGTACACCCTGCGAAATTTTCAAGTACCCCCTAATCAGAAAAAAATCAATTTTGGTTGAAAAGAAGTAAAATACAGCACTATGTCATCAGTTTCTGATTCATTAAATTGTATAACACTGCAAAATATTGCTAATTTGTAGTGGCCTTTCTTGAACTATTTTGAAAAAAAAGTTAGAAAAAATAACTAAACCAGGGGTCGGGAACCTTTTTGGCTGAGGGATCCATGAAAGCCAAATATTTCAAAATGTATTTCCGTGAGAGCCATATAATATTTTTTAACACTGATTACAACTAAATGCGTGCATTTTTAAGTAAGACCAACATTTTTAGAGTATAATAAGTCCCTTATTCTTTTGAACAACATTTTTATTTTAAAGTTAACCAATAATGAATATAATACTTCTTACCATTAATGCGACATCTTGAACAGGTGCGATAGAAAACGGATGGTTGGATTAAAATGGATGAGAATGTTTTATAATTTGAACGTTATTTTTAACACTGTGATTACCAGTGGAATTATTTATTACTTATCATGTTAAGCAATGTCAGCTAAGATTTATCTGAGAGCCAGATGCAGTCATCAAAAGAGCCACATCTGGCTCCAGAGCCACAGGTTCCCTACCCCTGGACTAAACACTTGTTGAAAAATAAACAAGTGATTCAATTATAAATAAAGATTTCTATACATAGGAGTAATCATCAACTTAAAGGCCTACTGAAATGAGATTTTCTTATTTAAATGGGGAATAGCAGGTCCATTCTATGTGTCATACTTGATCATTTCGCGATATTGCCATATTTTTGCTGAAAGGATTTAGTAGAGAACATCCACGATAAAGTTTGCAACTTTCGGTGCTAAGAGAAAAGCCCTGCCTCTACCGGAAGTGGCAGACGATGACGTCACCCGTGTGATGGCTTCTCACATATTCACATTGTTTTTAATGGGACGGCGTGGCGCAGTGGGAGAGTGGCCGTGCGCAACCCGAGTGTCCCTGGTTCAAATCCCACCTAGTACCAACCTCGTCACGTCCGTTGTGTCCTGAGCAAGACACTTCACCCTTGCTCCTGATGGGTGCTGGTTGGCGCCTTGCATGGCAGCTCCCTCCATCAGTGTGTGAATGTGTGTGTGAATGGGTAAATGTGGAAGTAGTGTCAAAGCGCTTTGAGTACCTTGAAGGTAGAAAAGCGCTATACAAGTACAACCCATTTATTTATTTATCATTTAGCCTCCAACAAAAAGTGCTATTCGGACCGAGAAAACGACAATTTCCCCATTAATTTGAGCGAGTATGAAAGATTTGTGTTTGAGAATATTGATAGCGACGGACTAGAAAAAAAACAAACCACGATTGCATTGGGACGGATTTTGATGTTTTTAGACACATTTATTTGATTAATTCTGGGAAATCCATTATCTTTCTATTGTGTTGCTAGTGTTTTAGTGAGTTAAATAGTACCTGATAGTCAGAAGGGTGTCTCCACGGGTGTCTTGACGCGCAGTGTCTCAGGGGAGTTGACGGCAGCTATGGACAGCACAAGCTCAGCTTTTCTCCGGTAAGAACTGACTTTTTAACCACAATTTTCTCACCGAAACCTGCTGGTTGACATTTGGTAGGTATCCATGTTGGCTTGACCGCGCTCTGATCCATAGGAAAGTTTCACCTCCAGGAATTTTAAACAAGGAATCACCGTGTGTTTGTGTGGCTAAAGGCTAAAGCCTCCCAACTCCATCTTTGTACTGTGATTTCTCCAATATTAATTGAACAAATTGCAAAAGATTCAGCAACACAGATGTCCAAAATACTAAATAATTATGCCGTTAAAGCAGACGACTTTTAGCTCTGTGTGTGTGTGCAGCGCTCATACTTCCTAAAAACCTGTGACGTCTTGCGTACACGTCATCATTACACGACGTTTCGAAGACGAAACTCCCGTAGGCATTTAAAGGCCTATTGAAACCCACTACTACACACCACGCAGTCTGATAGTTTATATATCAATGATGAAATATTAACATTGCAACACATGCCAATACGGCCTTTTTAGTTTACTAAATTACAATATTAAATAAATGATAAATGGGTTGTACTTGTATAGCGCTTTTCTACCTTCAAGGTACTCAAAGCGCTTTGACACTACTTCCACATTTACCCATTCACACACACATTCACACACTGATGGAGGGAGCTGCCATGCAAGGCGCCAACCAGCACCCATCAGGAGCAAGGGTGAAGTGTCTTGCTCAGACGTGACGAGGTTTATACTAGGTGGGAATTGAACCAGGGACGCTCGGGTTGCGCACGGCCACTCTCCCACTGCGTCACGCCGTCCCGTGAGTTTCTTGTTGAAAACGTCGCGGAATGATGATGCGTATGCGTGACGTCACAGACTGTCAGGAAATATTAGCAGCTGCACCACTCGCGGCTAAAAGTCGTCTGCTTTAATCGCATAATTACACAGTAATTTGGACATCTGTGTTGCTGAATCTTTTGCAATTTGTTCATTTAATAATGGAGACTATAAAAAACAATGCTGTTGGTGGAAAGCGGTGTATTGCAGCTGTCTTTAGCACCGAGACTCAGCCGATGTTTCTTTGTTTGTTGTGAAGCTTTAACACAGAGCGGTCAAGCGAACATGTTTTCTCTACGTCAACCCGCATGTTTTTGGATGGGGAAATTGTGATATATATCTTACCGGAGAAATCATTGGATTATTCGTCGTCCTGCAGCAGCGGCAGCTGTGAGCTTGGCTCCTCGGCTTCTCTCTGAGACACTTTGTGTCCACCACAGCCATCCGACCTCGAGGTATGTCTTTACAATCTCACTAAAACACTATTAAAACAATAAGCAGATAAGGGATCTTCCAAAATTATCCTAGTAAATGTGTGTAATTACATCTGAAACGCTCACACTAAAGTCGCTTTTTTTTTTTTTTTTTTTCCTATTCCTTCACTATCAATATCGTAATTCACGAATCTTTCATCTTCGCTCAAATTAATGGGGAAATTGTCGCTTTCTTGGTCCGAATTGCTCTTACTGCTGGTGGCTCCCATTAAAAACAATGGGAATATGTGTGGAGCCCTGCAACCAGTGACGTCACGCGCACATAATTCCGGTACAGGCAGGGCTTTTCTATTAGCAACCAAAAGTTGCAAACTTTATCGTCTATGTTCTCTACTAAATCCTTTCAGCAAAAACATGGCAATATCGCAAAATGATCAACTATGACACATAGAATGGACCTGCTATTCCCGTTAAATAAGAAAATCTCTTTTCAGTAGGCCTTTAAAGGCCTACTGAAATGAGATTTTCTTATTTAAACGGGGATAGCAGGTCCATTCTATGTGTCATACTTGATTATTTCGCGATATTGTCATATTTTTTCTGAAAGGATTTAGTAGAGAACATCAACGATAAAGTTTGCAACTTTTGGTCGCTAATAAAAAAGCCTTGCCTGTACCGGATGTAGAAGCCAATGTGCGCGTGACGTCACCGGTGTGAGGGCTCTTCACATCTGCACATTGATTACAATCATAGACACCAGCAGCGCGAGCGATTCTGACCGAGAAAGCGACAATTTCCCCATTAATTTGAGCGAGGATGAAAGATTTGTGGATGAGTAAAGTTAGAGTGAAGCACTAGAAAAAAAAAAAGGCGAGTGCAGTGGAAGCGATTCAGATGTTATTAGACACATTTACTAGGCTAATTCTGGAAAATCCCTTATCTACTTATTGTGTTAATAGTGTTTTAGTTAGATTATAAAGTCATACCTGAAAGTCGGAGGGGTGCGGTGACCTCCAGTGTCTCTGAAAGAATTAAGCCAATCGAGGAACCAAAATGACAGCTGCTGCAGGAGGACGCTAACTCCGCACAAGTCTACGGTAAGAGGCGACTTAATATCACAATTTTCTCATCCAAAAACTTGCTGGTTGACATGTGGTAGAGAAACATGTCCGCTAAAGCTTCACAACAAACAAAGAAACACTGGCAGTGTTTAGGTTGCTAAAGGCAGCTGCAATCCACCGCTTTCCACCAACAGCATTCTTCTTTATAGTCTCCATTATTAATTGAACAAATTGCAAAAGATTCAGCAACACAGATGTCCAAAATACTGTGAATTATGCGATGAAAAGAGACGACTTTTAAGCCGTAAGTGGTGCTGGGGTAAAAATGTCCGCTCAACCAATTACGTCACAAACACGCGTCATCATACACGTCATCATTCCGCAACGATTTGAACAAGAAACTCAGCGGGAAATTTAAAATTGTAATTTAGTAAACTAAACCTGGCGTATTGGCATGTGTTACAATGTTAATATTTCATCATTGATATATAAACTATCAGACTGCGTGGTCGATAGTAGTGGGTTTCAGTAGGCCTTTAAAGTGCCCTCTTTGGGGATTGTAATAGAGATCCATCTGGATTCATGAACTTAATTCTAAACATTTCTTCACAAAAAAAAAAACCTTTAACATCAATATTTATGGAACATTCCACAAAAAATTTACCTGTCAACACTGAATATTGCATTGATGTATTTTTTTTTCAAAGTTTATGAATTTACATTCATATTTTATTGAAGTATTATTCAATAAATATATTTATAAAGGATTTTTTAATTGTTGATATTTTTAGATTATTTAAAAAAAAATCTCACATACCCCTTGGCATACCTTCAAGTATCTCCAGGTGCCCCCATTTGAGAACCACTGTCCTGGACAAATGAACACATTACAATGCGATTTGCAATTCAGAGTAAAATCAAACCATAGGCTCCAGCGACCCCCAAAATGGACAAGCGGTAGGAAAATGGATGGATAGATTAATTCAAGTCATGTTTTGTGTGAAAATCTTGTCACCTGAACAGACTGAAACAGCATTTTCAGATTAAAACTGAAGGAGTTCAGATTATTTTTGCAGCGTTTACATTCAACAGTTTGCCATGCAGGAAATTATTTAGTACATAAGCAATCTATCATTTGGGACTGTTTATATTTTTGCTCTGTTGAGTTTTGTTAGTAATACTTGCTAGGGCAGCAGTGTTGGCGCTAGGAATTATAAAATCAAATCATAAAAATGGGGTCCCAGGGTAAATTTTTGGGGTACCACTTTTTTTTTAATCTTTTTTGAAAACAAATGATAAATGTATTTATAATCCTGTTATATCTCACATTCCATATTTCCTTTATATAGTGTATACATACTTGCCAACCCTGAGACCTCCTGATTCGGGGGTTGGGGTGGTGGGGGGTGTATATATTTTCAAGTATTTCATATATATATATATGTATAATATGTGGTATATGTGTGTGTGTGTGTATGTGTATGTATGTATATATATATATATATATATATATATAAATTTTTTTTTTTTTCAAAATTTTCATTTAATAAGTTGTAGGTGTATTTATTTCAGTATAAAAATGTAAAAGGTTTTTTGCTTCGGTAATGAAATGATGATAATGGTGTGCCAGGGCATACATGCATATGACAAATTGAATTGATTATTTTCTCCTGACAAGCGATAGAAAATGGATGGATGCATGGATTTTCACCTGTATGTAGATCATCAGTCTTTTAAAAAACAAAACAAACGCCACATCTACACTTTCATGGCAAATAATGCCAACAAACTTAGAATTTGGCAGGTTAGTTTCAATGTCATTTAATACAGTGGCACTCACTCAATGCCGCTAGCATTTCATCTCTGGCTTCGTGATGGCCATAAGCTGTACATTTTCAAAATGGGGTCCCAGGGACCCCATCAAATCATAAAAATGGGGTCAGAATGCATTCAAACAATATCTGTCTTCTTGTGTCCCATAATGATTGTGAATTAAAGGCAAAATTCCCCCCCCAAAATGGTAGTTCTCCTTTTAACTGCGCTTGGTTACCAATGCGCCCTGCGATTAGGTGGCGACTTGTCCAGGGTGTACCCCGCTTTCCGCCCGATTGTTGCTGGGATAGGCACCAGCGCCCCCCGCGACCCCAAAATGAATAAGCGGTAGAAATGGATGGTTACCAATGGATTTGCCGGTGCAAAGATGAGTGACTGTTTTTTTTCCACTTTGAAACACACCAAAACGGGGTTTTGTTAATTTTTGAACAAATAAACAATGTGCATTGAAGTTAAACATTTTTAAAACGTTTGGGTATGACATTCTGACACCCGAATGCAGCTGAGCTAGGCTGGACAAGCGGTAGGAAATGGATGGATTCTGCCAATATGAAATTTGTGTCAAAATATCAGGGCCTTTTTAAAGTTGATTTAAATCACGCACGCAAGTAATGTACTGCCATAATCACTATTTTAATCGTTTGACAGCAATCGTGTAAATATATAATTTGAATAAAAACTATGCTATATTGTGATATTTATTGGGATATATATTTTATCAATATCACACAGCACCCTGTTGGCGTTAACACACCTTTTGTGTCTTTTTACGCATTGAAATCAGAAAGGACGCGCATTTCCGGAATTCCATGCGTTCCCGGGACGCAGATTTATTTTTATCTACCCTTCCTTCTTCGGGTCAAAACTGCGGTTTACTTGTTTTTTTTATCGATTATCGCTTTCCGTCTGTGTTTTATCACTTCTCCTTGTGTTCCGGAAGTCGAGGCGTCGCTGCATCGTTTTCACTTCCATTGTGTCGTCCGTCCGCATCTTCTGTAATTTAAAGTTCTGTTGTGGCTTTACAATTGTGTTGTGGCATTCGTATTTATTGTGGCTTTTGTAATTGTGCTGTAACAAGCGGAGTCAAAAGGCACAAAGGCTGCTGTTTTCCACAAATCACGTTTAAACACTGAACGCACAGACACCCAAACTCTTGTGAGACTTTGTTCACACTGCCACTCTCGCACACGTCTCACACAATAGCACCATGTCTTAAGGGCACACAGACATACATGTCACAGATATTACACCATTGTCTTGTGGCGTTTGCATTAATGACCTTTCTTGACCATTGTAGAGATCCGCCATTTTTGCTTGGATGACGCCATAGATGAAAAAATAAAGTTAATGTTTAAAATATTTATTATTACATACGCTAAACTTAATACAAAGTATAAAGTAATCCTGTGTTTCTATTGGGACTGTTATGAATTGCAAAATCAGACAGATGTGTACTATTTTTTGGTATCTGTTAGTTGGGGAGGGAGGTCTGTTTGTATTCGAGGTTATCTCCTTTTAAATCTCCCCCATTTTGAACATCCTGGCAACGAGCAAACTGAAAAGAAAGCTTTTCTTTCAAATAACAATAAACTATACCAACATTTAAAGAGCTATGATGATCTCGTAAGTAGCATTTTTAAATGTCAAAGATAAGCTTTGTTAAACTTCAGAATAGCTGTTGCTAGCTGTAGTCTAACTGATCCATTAAGACCCCAATTGTGTTTCTTTGTTTGCACAATCACTAATAGAAAGCTCCTCCAAGGATTGCACATTTAACATCTAAGATATGAATAGATAGCATTGGTGCAATGCTATCTACAGTTTATGATAAACCATTTAAGCTATGTATCCCAATGTTTAAAATTAGAAATATATTTTGATGCCGCTCCAACAGATACCAAATTTATGTTTTGCAGCTAGATTATTAAATATTTTGTCTAAAACTAGGTAAGCGTAGCTTTCATTTGCTATTAGTTTATCTCAAATTAGTTATTGTGGTGTTTCAACATTGTACCAAACCACAACTCAATATTAGGAATCGTAACAATATACTTTATTCACAGTTTAATACGTTTTAAGGTCCCGCTTTGGTTTATTTTTGGTAAACCAAGGGAATGAAAGTCGAAACATAACTGTTCAGTTTATTTAAAATAAATGATTTTAATTATTGACAAATTAAATTAATAAACGTCTAACTAGCAGGGAGCGACTTTAATACTTTGGTGCATGAAAGATGCAATGTAGGTAAATAAATTTTAAGCTATTGCAACAAAATATTTAGCTTTGTGTGATAAGAGACTAAACTAAGCAAATGAGTGTGCCAAGTAGGGCTGGGTAAAAATACATATGTTTTTAACCTTTACTTACCCAGGAACAGCCCATTTAGATTAGGAATCTTTATTACAAAGGGTTGCTGCAACACACATTCATTCACCAGTGTGAGTGGCACTTGCAGCAAGGCGGGTGAAGAGTCTTGCCCAAGGACACAACAGCAGTGACTCGAATGGCGGAAGCCCCATTGTGAATCGATGTTTTTTAGATTTAGTAATATCGATTCCCCCCACCAAACCCCTGGTAGTCTAGTGGAGGAAGCAGCAGCAGCAACAGTATTACGATATGCTATTGTTAGCTTTCGACAACAAGCAAAATAAGCCAAGGGACTTATTAGCATTACCACCCGATTCTCTGTGGGCCATGAAGATTAAGTAATGGATCCCACTACAACTTTAATTGGCAAAGATTTACGCCCGCACTCGCAGCTTTCAAGTGGCTCGTTCAGGTGCTCGAATGTAACATAATCAAGAATTTGAAAATGTTTTTTTATGTTTTGCAAATGTTACTATGTCAAAGCAGTTTGTTTTCATTAACGTTAGGTTTATAGTTTCATGCTTGTGTGCAGAGATAGATGGAGCTTCGACTTGCTAAGTGTGGTAAAAGCCGATGGTTTTTCAGTTTGAAACTACGCTTCAGCCACTTAGCCGCTTCATTAAGGCTGTGCGGACAGTCACTTTCAACCCGGGGAGTAGCAACACAGAGTGTGCAGCAGACAGGAGCTATCGCTAGTTGCTGTGCTAAGTCACTAACAGAACTGAAGAACATGAACTGATGAGATTAGGGCTGGGCTATAAGGCCTTTTTTTTAATATCTCAATATTTTAGGCCATATCACGATACATGATATATATCTCAATATTTTGCCTTAGTCTTGAATGAACACTTGATGGATATAATCACAGCAGCATGATGAGTCTATGTGTCTATATTAAACATTCTTGTTCATACTGCATTAATATAGGCTCATTTTACATTTTCATGCAGAGAGGGAAATCACAGCTAAGTCAATTGACCAAAACTGTATTTATTAAACAGTTATTAAGCATTGGCACAAACATTCATGTCATTTCAAAACAGGAAGTGCATGATGTCACACAAGATATTTCAATAACTGTCAATTACAAATGAGCTGCATAATAGGAAATCAAATAGTGTATCTCCTTCGCTTTGTGGTAGTTTACTGCGGACGTTATCTCCTTCTGTTGACTATTTTTTTCATACGGTGTTGATGTGGAAATGTTTTGTTGGTGGGGGCGCCGAATGGACATTTTGACATGCAGAGTTTAAAGCACTCTTCATTCTCTAGCAGGTGACTTTTCAAATGATGCTACATATTAGCAGTAATGCTACTTTCTGTAGAAACTCTTTTGCCCCACACTTGACATATTACGGTTGTCTGTTCGACATATTCCCACTTGAAGCCAAACCACCGCCAGATGATGGACTGACTCCCTGCTGTTTTTATTGGGAATGAATTC
This sequence comes from Nerophis ophidion, assembly GCF_033978795.1. Lineage (NCBI taxonomy): Eukaryota > Metazoa > Chordata > Actinopteri > Syngnathiformes > Syngnathidae > Nerophis > Nerophis ophidion. Next base: position 37,188,248 of record NC_084627.1, read on the forward strand.
TTCCTTCATTTGTTACCAGAGTTGCACCTTCTTTCTCTTGTATTACCACTCGCACCACAGCTAACGTTACCCATGCCGCTACCTTTCTGCTCCGCGAGGGCGTATACGTATGTAAGAAGGTGCGCTTGTTTTATTGAGAAGGAGAGACAAGAAGGAGTGATAAAAGCCTGAAGGGTAATGCCCGCAGCTAAAAGCAACTGCGTGAGAACGAAAACTCGAATATCACAATATAGTCATTTTCTGTATCGCACAGAGACAAACCCACGATACAAAGTAGCTACAAGCAAAGATAGAGGTTCTCAAGCAATTAGGTCTAATTGTAAATCAGGCTGTAGTAACTCACCAATAGCCAAATGTAGGTGGTGACCAAAGCATTGCATCACTCGGGAGTCGGGAAGTGTGCACCATAGCCGGTGAGCCGCCGTATTCTTTTTAAAATGGGCGGCGTGGCTCGGTTGGTAGCGCGGCCGTACCAGCAACTTGAGGGTTCCAGGTTCGAATCCCCTCTTCCGCCATCCGAGTCACTGCCATTGTGTCTTTGAGCAAGATACTTTACGCACCTGCTTCCAGTGGCACCCACACTAGTTTTAATTAAAATCTCTTTCAAGAGCGACTTGACAAAGAGGGCGGCCCAAACAAAGTTACAATAATAATAATTACAACAGAACAACAGGAGCCATACCACAAGAAGTAAAAAATAATTTAAAACGATTAAGTAATAATTACATTTAAAAGCAAGTAAAATCCCCAAGAGAACTGGTTTCTCGATCTTTTAAAATGGACCCAAAGTGATCAATTCTGGTAGCCTCAGATCTTTCTGCATGTCATTCCATGACCAGGGATTGAACATTTCTGGAGAGATCTGAAATTGGCTACGCACCGATACTTCCCACCCACCCTAATGGAGCTTGAGAGGTGCTGCAAAGAGAGTGAGCGAAACTGCCCAAAAGATAGGTGTGCCAAGCTTGTGGCGTCGTAATAAAAAAAACCTTGAGGCTGTAATTGCTGCCAAAGACGTAGATATTTACATACAAGTGATTTTTTATTGTTTTTTCTTAAATACATCTATAAATTAAAAATTCAAAAACTTTTCCGTCTTAATGCGGAATTGTCTGTAGAATTTTGAGAAGAAAAAATAATTTATTACATTTTGGAATAATTCTGTAACATAAGGTGAGGCTCTGTAAATGTAGGAAAACACCCATAATGACCCCTTTTTAAAAGAAACCAGGATTGCCCAAAATGAGCCAGAGGACCAGTTTTGACCCACAATCTTGATTTTTTATTGACCCACAGATTTAAAACAAAATTAGTTACTAATGGAATGTACGGTATTATTAGATATTATTTAATCACCATTTACATGAGGGTTTCATATGACGTCACATCGGTTTTTCTTCTTCACGGTTTAATCCACACAATGGTCAAACAGCTTGAGCATAGCATTAAAAACAAGTGAGAGTGAGTGTGAAGTTTGAGCAGAAAATGCCGTATTGCTGTTCTGTTCTTAGACATTCTGGTAGTTCAAATATTGAGATAAGAAAGAGCTTTCATAAAGTCCCGAAATAAGTGGCTCATACATGATAAAGTCAGCGAAAAACAAAAATGCGTCGAAGGAAATGGCTCTTAAAAATATCACTTTCATCATCTTGTGGAAGACAATCCGACCATGTGTGTGTCTGCAGCGATTATTTTGTAAAATGCTTGATTAAACATTTGATTTGTTTGATAAACTTTCTGTGATGCAATCAAGTTTATTCTCTACTATAACAGTAGGGTTTGATAGCAGAATTAAATGTAAAGAAAGTACAGTAGATCTCATCAGTTTTTTGTTCTTTTGTGGTTGCAATGCCGAAATATAACTACAAAGACTGGGTTGTGCAAATAAATTAACGTCATGTTAAGTCCGAGTGATTAATATTGTGATTGTCCAATCCCCTGCATTTTCGTTGTTGATTTTCATAACAGAAACTAAAAGCTTAGTAGTTGTTGTTGTTGTTGTTGTGTCTGAAAGCCAAGTGCTATAGTCGTCACAGATGACCACATTATTGTGTCACTGGTGATATTTGTTAGCATCAAGAAAATATCCTTAATGGTATTGATAAACTCGATCTCTAGTCTAGTCTCAACAGCATGTACTGAAACTTACAGCCAGCTAGCAAATATATTGGAAGTTTCCAGCTAGTAATCAACACTTTAGTTGAAAGGTTGTTATTAGTGGTGCTTTACTTAGCTGAATTTCTTATTAAGATCAGCTGGGCTCATCAGCCAACCTGCATTCAGTTAACAAAGGCAAATATTGTCCCCTGATTCGTATCACATGATCGGGATCGGGACATCTCTAGTATTTGTACTGTAGTGCCATTAGAATAATGAGTCATCATGCATTTCAAGTGATGTTGCTAGGTTTGTGTCTTTCGTCCCTGAAGTGTTAAAATTTCAAAGGACGCACTATCCATGTGTCCCAGGGAAGAACCTCATTTTTACCGTGACAAATGATACTGTGTGAACATCAAATGTTTCAAAACACAGTAACTAGCAAAAGACACCTAGTCAGCATTTAGCAGACTAGACATGCGCCGTCTCAACCCTCTGCGTGTCTGCTCAGCGCAGACGTCATCACCTGTACACAGTATCACAACATTCTAGTTTAGCCGCTACCAAAACAAATAACTTTTCACTGTGGATTTAATTTCAACAATTAAAGATACAGCTGTCATAGTCAATACATTTACATTTCCACTGCTCAGTGCTGTGCTCATTTGCGTCAATACTGTTTTAAGGTTTAATAGACATCCTGTAATGAAACAAAAAAACTTTGTTGGCAGTGATGAAAAAAGTTATGACAGAGGTGTTTTTAAAAAATTTTTCAATTAATATTGTCTGTCTATCTGTGTTGGCCTTGCGATGAGGTGGCGACTTGTACAGGGTTAACCCCGCCTTCCGCCCGATTGTAGCTGAGATAGGCTCCAGCGCCCCCCGCATCCCTGAAGGGAATAAGCGGTAGGAAATGGATGGATGGAATTTAGTTTTAGTCACAGTCTGTTGACAAATATTTACCTTAGTTATAATTTAGTCATCTAGATTGATTTAGTTTTAGTCGACTAAATTCCTCAACATATTAGTCGACCTAAATTACATTGACTAAAATATAATGTATAAAGTGTATAGCATCTTTGAAGTTGTCTTCATACCACTTTCTAAAGGATTATTGCAGAACGTCTCACACTAACCTTAGTGTGTCATCATTGTCATTATCATTATTATTATTATTATTATTACTAGTAGTAGTAGTAGTAGTAATACTAGTATTAAAGTTAAAGTGCCAATGATTGACACACACACACACACACACACACACACACACACACACACACACACACAAACACGAGATGTGGTTAAATTATCCTCTGCATTTGACCCATCACCCTTGGTCACCCCCTGGGAGGTGAGGGGAGCAGTGAGCAGCAGCGGTGGCCACCCCCGGGAAAAATTTTTGGGTGATTCAACCCCCAATTTCAACCCTTGATGCTGAGTGTCAAGCAGGGAGGTAATGGGTCCCATTTTTATAGTCTTTGGTATGACTCCACCAGGGTTTGAACTCACGACTTACCGATAGTAGAATTAGAGTGTTCACATTTGCCATCTTGGCCACTGTCCAGTGTAAATACAGCAATCAGTTGTAATTCTAGAATGCATATATGCCTCACATACCTGTTTGTCTTTGTTTTCTGAAAAAAAAAATACAAATCTGATCGTCTAGGATGTCAAGTTGTATAATTAATAGCTGAACAGTGTGCAATGGACATCAATTAAAGTGTACCGTACGGGTATCTTGATTATTACATTTGCGGGAAAGTTCGCCCATAGTCTACTACAAAAGTAGTGGTCCAGTAAGCGGCGTTGCTCCGGATCTACCGTTATATCTACGATAATAGTAACAGTAATTCAGTAGAGAGTGAGTAATTTCGAAATGATACCTTCGGCCTACATATTGTAGATGTCTGAATGATTAGCCTGCAGATGCCGCTTCAAGTTGGTTGTGTTTTTAAAAATCGATCCACTGGGTTTACGTGTCTTGTCGTCTACTGTAGTTAAGGTGAGGTGCTTCCATATGTCTTCTCTTCTCTTACTTCGAAGCTGAGAAGACATTGTTTTGAGGTTTGTAACAATACAGTCTGGTTTTCCCTGTGAAAAATCAAAGCAGCATTCCTTAGAAAGATAGTAGTTCTGATTAAATCTCCTATATAATTTACCCCCGCTCCTCTCCCACATGCAACTATGATTGGATATATTCCCAAGTTGTTACACCCGCCTAAAGACAAAATTAAATATTAATGGATTTTGTTTCTGTCGACATAATTGTCTAGTTTTTGTCAGTTGATTTCATCAATGTTTCAGTCAACGTGCATTTGTTTTGCTTAGTTATTGTCTTTTTAGTCAGGGACAAATGGGTTGTGGACGATAACTAAGAAACATTTTTAGTCAACAAAAATAAGTGGCAGACAGCAATGTGGAAGTAAGAACACACAAGTAAGAGCTACTTCTCCTTACTGGATTACTCCATTGCATTTTGCCAGAATTGCGTCCGCACTGCATCGCAGTACTTTTTTTTTTTTCCCTACAGTAAAATACATTTTTTTTTTACTGTATGTTAAGCATCTTAAAACATTTTTCACAGATAGGCTCAGCTTATGGAAAATTACTTGTACTTCATGTACTGTATCTGATACTGTGTTGGTCATATTAAAATAATCACATCCTAATTCTATGGTCTTTATTTTGCTACCTACTGCCCCCCACCTATATGGAAGGGTATTGCATTTATTATTTTACTAGCCAGATACTCAACAGTCTTAGTACTAGTATTAATTTAATTTCAACAATTATATCTGGCCTGCCACCTTACACATGTTTGTTCCATTTAGACCAAGGCTATTCAACTACATAATGAAGAGGGCTGCAGTTTCAACAGCCCAAGGGCTCAGGGGCCAGAAATCTTTGGATGTTTTGTCAAAAAGGGCCTCCACTGGTTATAGTCCTTTGAGAGTGCGTTCACTTAATTGCAAAGTAAACATCTATTTTCACACTGCAATGTCTATAAATTCATTATTCTGCCCTCGCTACTCGTTTGCAGCTAAACAGATAAGTAACAGCATGAAGAATGCTAGAAACAAGACAGCCTTCACTTATGCAAACCATAAACACCCTGACAATTTGAGCATTTTACACTTATTGTTGAACATAATTAGTCCGATTCCCGCTATCTAAAACCGCTGATATCATACACTTCACTCGGCCAAGTCTCGTGACAAGAGTAAAACTTATTTTTCACTTTGACTACATATGATGTTGTGTGCTCCATGACACTCAGTGTTGATGTTGCTGCAGTCATCTCTCGCAGGCTAGTTATTTGGCTTTAAGTACATGGACAAATTAGCACAAAATTGTCTCTTATTACTATAGAAGAAAAGCCATTTTGCTGGTATTTGCCACAACTCAATAAGTCAGTCTTCCATTTCCAAAGTCCATCTGTCATTGTTAGAAGGTGGGCTCTTTTGTGTATTTATTTTGCCTAATTAATTTACACCAGCACGGCTGTAGCTTCTTTGAATAGTTCAAAGATTTAAGGATGAACAAGATCAAAAACACAGTTTTGTATGTGGGTGACCTTAATCCCTGAAGCAGATAATAATATCTTAGAATTCCTCCTATCTGACCAATTGAGTGGCTTGTGATGAAAGAATATGTTCATTTTGTTTCAAGGCTCTGCTGCTGAAATAGAGCTCCTATTGTATTTATTTTCAGATTTTATTAAGTCTTGACTTGTGTGTGTGGCATAATTAAAACTCAGTTTCATCAGCTCGAAATTACTGTGACTAGTCAATCTATAATATGCAGGATAACTTAGACAACAGCTATTTTGTCTTTACATATTCAGGACTTTGGAGGTTTCTAGTGTGGAGGTTACAATGACCTTGGTGTTTCTATTTAGTTTTACACTGCCATTTTCCTCTTTGTGTAGCTGGTAATTCCACTGTATCAACGGATGACTGCCCTTTTCATTTTTTCACAGCAATCAATAAGTCACTCGGTTTACTGCTCGAGTGATGTGAAGCTGAGTAGCTGCCTCCCATCAACGTGTATCCTTTTAGAGATAATGATGGTCATCTTGGCCAGCAGCTTAGCCGGGCTTTAAAAAAAATGGTGTACTATTACTTGAAGCCGACACGCATAAGGAAAAAGAATCAGGCCACACGCATAGTTCTGTGATTTGGATATTGACAGGCCAGAATGGAAATGTTCATTGTAATGATTTTTGTACTTGTTCATGACAGTTGCACTCAACAGTGTTCATCTCTTTATTTTAGAATGTAAACACATGTACTGCTTTACAATAAGCAAATAATAACTGAGGAGCTAAACCAGGGATACAACAATATAAAAATTTCATACAACGGGTATTGTGAAAGATATTTTCCCGCTCAAACACTGTGCTGTATGTGCTCAAAAAGTACTTATGCATACACTAAGGGTGCAACAGCACAGGTAACCCATGATACGGTTCCTACATTGTGTTTTTGGGCCACAATTTTGTAAATTTTTTGTAGTTTTTATGTGTTCAAGGACGACAATGTTTTATCTGTCGAAAGTGTCACTTTATTTTGGCTTTTGTAGTAAATGAAGTATAATTGGTATGCTAAATACTTTAAGACATTTTTTAAGTTAACAGTAACTAAACACAATACTTTCAAATGGTAAATTTCCTCTTATTCTTATTATAATATTTAAAATGCATTAAAGTGAAGTTTTCATTTGTGGTTGTGCAAAACAACAATGTGTGCCAGCAGCATAAACAAGTTCAATAATCATTTCAGGAGCACGTTTTTATCCACACTCTGTGGCTAAAACTCAAACGTGCCTGTAGAGAAGGGATGCCAAACTCATTTTAGATCGAGGGCCACATGGAGAAAAATCTTCTCCCAGTGGTCGGACTGATAAAATCATAACTTAAAAATAAATGTCTTTGTTTAAAAATGGAACAAGCACATTCCAAAAATCTACAAATCATAATGGTGTTGTTTTTTTTTACACTTACATGTTTCAGTTAATAATAGTATTCTGTCTTTATTTGTCGATATTTATGCTTTCTGAATAAATTATGTGATAATGTTCATCAGTCTACTCATTGGTATAATTTTTAATCTATCAAGATAAAAATAGTATCAAACTCAAATTACAGGATGTTATTTATATAGTTTGCTCATTTTCCTCTACTGGTGCACTAGCATCATGGGGTTTATTTTTAAATTTTTTTACATATGTAGCATGATCTACAAAAATACAAATAATTGCTATTGCGACAACTACTGGACACATTTAGAACAGCAGTTCCAAACGATCGGTCTCCGATCATTACTGGCCAATTTCTGTGGATAAGTTTGTAATCACAGATCCCAATCAGTAGCTGTGTTTCCATTGCAGCGTTTCGGAAAGTAGAAGCAATATATCTAAAATATAGACATAATAATAATGATTATACATTTTACTAATAAGGCACCTTTCTAGGCACTCAAGCACACCGTACAAAATCAAAACAATAAAATCAATTGGATAAAAACAACAACAACAACAAAAACAAAGATCGATAAGATTTACAATGAATATGCAGTCAGGAATAGGTGTGTTTCTAGTCTTGATTTGAATAGGGATATTGAGTCTAAGTTACAAAGGTCTGGTGGTAATGAGTTCCAAAGATGAAGGGCAGAACGGCTGATAGTTCGGGCACCCATGGTCGACAGTTTAAATTAGGGGACAGTGAGATGGATGGATGAAGAAGATCTTAGGAAAAGTGAGGGCGTGGCAACATGGAAGCAGGTCAGAGAGATATGACGGAGAGAGGTTATGGAAGTGAGGAGAATTATTTCAAAGTGGATATGGTGTTTTTGATGGGTAGCCAGTGGAGTTGCTGTAGAACAGGGGAGATGTGCTAGATTGAAGGGGTTCTGGTGATTATCTGGGCTGCAGAGTTCTGGAGAAGCTGAAGTTTGTGAATTGAGTTGTGAGGGAGACCAAACAGGAGAGAGTTGCAGTAGTCCAGGCGAGAGGTGACAAGGCTATGGACTAGTATGGCAGCAGTACGTGGGGTAAGGGATGGGCGAAGTCAATTATTGTTTCGTAGATGAAAGTAAGCAGACCGGGTAATGTTGTTTATGTGGGCTTGAAAGGAGAGTGTGCCGTCGAGGATGACACCCAAACTCTTGACTAGGGAGTAGGGTGAGACAGAGGAATTGCCGAGCTGTTTTGGCGAGAATAGTTTTTGTACCTACAAGTAAGATTTTGGTTTTATTTCTATTGAGTTGAAGGAAATTGGATGAGAATCACTGCTTGAGTTCACTGAGGCAGTCTAGGAGGGAGGAAGGAAGGAGGAAGAGAAGCAGTTGGTTTGGTTGAGATGAAGAGCTGGGTGTCATCCGCATAACTGTGAGGGTGTATTTTAAATTTACGGAAAGAATGTAAATGATTAAAAGCAAGGGACCAATAACAGAGCCCTGGGGGACACCAGAGGAAACGGGAGACGGAGGGGATTTGAATTAATGGAGTTGAACAAACTGAGTGCGGATAGTACAGTTGTGACTTGTACGTCTTTCCATTAACGGTATTTTGCATCATGAGCAGTAATTTTCTTAAAATATCTTCCCGCGAGACTCTACTTTGAGGATATGGACACTTTGCGATTCCATGGTTTCGGAGCTGTGATTACTGTTACAATTGCAGCCAATGCTGGTGCATTAATTGTCAATAAAAGACAAAGGCAGCGGGTGATCGCTCAAAGGCAACGTCCTTACATATAGGAGCGGCCACAAATAATGGGTTTTTGGGAGAAAACTGTGAAAAAAGTTTGCACAGACAAATTGTGTTTTCAAGGGTTCCCTCGAAATATGGGTCTTTAGTGTCGGCCTCTATTGCTGTGTGGGACCTGCTAAATGGCCCGATGGCCAAGATTGATCTCCTGCTGGCCCCACTATGGACTGGACTTTCACTATTATATTAGATCCATTATGGACTGGACTCTCACTATTATGTTAGATCCACTATGGACTGGACTCTCACTATTATGTTAGATCCACTATGGACTGGACTTTCACTATTATGTTAGATCCACTATGGACTGGTCTCTCACTATTATGTTAGATCCACTATGGACTGGACTCTCACTATTATGTTAGATCCACTATGGACTGGACTCTCACTATTATGTTGGATCCACTATGGACTGGACTCTCACTATTATGTTAGATCCACTATGGACTGGACTCTCACTATTATGTTAGATCCACTATAGACTGGACTCTCACAATATTATGCTAGATCCACTCGACATCCATTGCACCCGTCGCCCTAGGAGGGGGGGCGGGGGGGGGGGGGGGGTATCACATTTGTGATACCCTCCAAGGTTTCTCATGGTCATCCCATTGGGTTGAGTTTTTTTCTTGCCCTGATGTGGGATCTGAGCTGAGAATGTTGCAGTGGCTTGTGCAGCCCTTTGAGACACTCGGGATTTAGGGCTATAAAAGTAATCATTGATTAATTGATGACTTGTCAGCCCTAGTTGTCCTGCATCGGCGCGTCACCGGTTCGGCGTTAAGGTGCTCTGCAAATGTGAAAAAAGTGTTTCCATCATTCTTTTGCAACCCGTTTCAATATTGAAAGGTCTGAAAAACCACCTTATGAGAGCGTAAACATGTTTTGCCGATATTTGACAGGTTTTTCGAAGTAAGGGTGTTTCCAGGGGAGAACAGGGGTTAGTTTGTGCTGGTGCCTCACAATAAGAAGGTCCTGGGTTTGATTCCAGGGCTCGGGTCTTTCTGTGTGGAGTTTGAATGTTCTCCTCGTGACTACGTGAGTTCCCTCTGGGTACTCCGGCTTCCTCCCACCTCCAAAGACATGCACCTGGGGATAGGTTGATTGGCAACACTAAATATACCCTAGTGTGTGAATGTTGTCTGTGTTGGCCCTGTGATGAGGGGGCCACTTGTCTAGAGTGTATCCCGCCTTCTGCCAAAATGCAGCTTGTATAGGCTCCAGCCACACCTGCGACCCCAAAAGGGACAAGCGGTAGAAAATGGATGGATGGGTGTTTTCATTACCAGTTTTTCAATATTAAGGGTTTGCATATTTATAGCGATAATGGAAACTTAGCTACAGCCTTTCAATACTGATCACGTAAAAAATATCACTTGTGACTCATACCATGCAACTTGGTCCTTTTGTTGACAGGCGAGGCTACTACTACCAGCTGCTGCTAACTGTTTGTGTATGTCCATACTCAATGCAGAGATGACCCTTTTTAAATTGATATTGCCACAATTGCAGCAAATAAAGTAAAGTTCTCACAAGTAATAATATCCATGGGAAACTGGAGAAAGAGCTTGAAACAACAGAAGAATAAGTGCTTAGGTGGCTTTAACAGACATGTATATTTTACCGTGGAAAGTTAGGAGATAATACTAGGAAATTAACAATTACAATATATATATATATATATATATATATATATATATATATATATATATATATATATATATATATATATATATATATATATATATATATATATATATATATATATATATATACACACACACAGAGAGATGTTAATATTGCTGCAACTGTGCTTGTTGCGGTCTGTCGTTGCTATGTTACGTTGTCCGTCTGTCCCTAATCAGAAAGGACCCTCGATGGACTATTGCGATGCCTCTGCCATGTACAATTATAGCAAGTGCATCCAGATGCTTGAGCATGTAATAGAACGTGTACGCGTTCATTAAAAAGTGCGTGCGTGTAGTACAATCTGGGCGTGCGTATCTGAGGTGTGGCTTTGTTTAACCAATCTCAGAAGACACCACGCAATTTAAACCAATCAGAAACAAAGTACAGTTGGGGTGCCTGAAAGAGAAGCCAAAACCTGCCTTGCGTTGTTTCTGATTGGTTCAAATTGAGCCCTGGTTGGTTAAATATAGGCACAGTGGATTGATGGCTTGGTCTAGGATTGCTTGCAACGGCAGAGGGAAGTTGTCAACACAATATTGATTGATTAGGCATTATGAGGCAGCACGGTGGAACAGGGGTTAGTGCATGTGCCTTACAATAAAATGGTTGTGAATGTTGTCTATCTGTGTTGGGCCTGCGACATACTTGCCAACCCTCCCGATTTTCCTAGGAGACTCCCGAAATTCAGTGCCCCTTCCAAAAATCTCCCGGGGCTACCATTCTCTCGAATCTCTCACAATTTCCGCCCGGACAACAATATTGGGGGCGTGCCTTAAAGGCACTGCCTTTAGTCTCCTCTACAACCCGTCGTCACGTCCGCTTTCCCTCCATACTAACAGCAGGCCGGCCCAGTCACATAATGTCTATGTCTTGTACACATTCGAGTGAATGCAAGCCATACTTGATCAACAGCCATACAGGTCACACTGATGGTGATACAAATATGCACCACACTGTGAACCCACACAAAACAAGAATGATAAACACATTCCGGGAGAACATCCGCACTGTAACACAACAGAACAAATACCCAGAATCCTTTGCAGCACTAACTCACTATATACACCCCCGCTACCAACAAACCCCGCTAACCCCACCTCCCAAATTCGGAGGGCTCAAGGTTGGCAAGTATGCCCTGTGATGAGGTTGTGACTTGTCTAGGGCAGTGGTTCTCAACGTTTTTTCAATGATACACCCTCTGTGAACATTTTTAAAAAAATCAAGTACCCCCTAGTCAGAGCAAAGCATTTTTGGTTGAAAAAAAGAGATAAAGAAGTAAAATACAGCACTATGTAATCAGTTTCTGATTTATTAAATTGTATAACAGTGCAAAAATATTGCTCATTTGTAGTGGTCTTTCTTGAATTATTTGGAAAAAAAGATAAAAATAACTAAAAACTTGTTGAAAAATAAACAAGTGCTTTAATTATAAATAAAGATTTCTACACATAGAAGTAATCATCAACTTAAAGTGCCCTCTTCGGGGATTGTAATAGAGATCCATCTGGATTCATGAACTTAATTCTAAACGTTTCTTCACAGAAAAAGAAATCTTTAACATCAATATTTATGGAACATGTAGACAAAAAATCTAGCTGTCAACACTGTATGCTGCATTGTTGCATTTCTTTTCACGGTTTATGAACTCACATTCATATTTTGTTGAAGTATTATTCAATGAATTTATTTGTAAATGATTTTTGAATTGTTGCTATTTTTAGAATATTTAAAAAAAAATCTCACGTACCCATTGGCATACCTTCAAGTACCCCCTTTCGAGAATCACTGGTCTAGGGTGTACCCGGCCTACCACCTGAATACAGCTGAGATGGGCTCCCCCCCCGCAACCCCAAAAGGGACAAGCGGTAGAAAATGGACGGATGGATAGGCATTATGATGTATTTTAAGCAAACAAATGGATACTTTTTTTTTTTAAATAGAAGAAAACTATTATTTTTATTATTATTTTTTTTGTATATATATTAATCATTATATCTAAGGATTTGAATCAGGGTAAATGCATAAAAAATTTGATTCAAAAATATTTAAAAATAAAAAATGTTTTTCTTCTAATTTTCTTAGTAGGTAAGTTTATTCTCCAAGTCTGGCCCAATAGATCAGTCCCATAGAGCTCTCCGACACCGTGAGATACTGTTTCCAGCAAGGTGCATTTGAATGAAGTTGCTGCTCCTTCAAAATGTTGTTTTTCAACTTTTCTTCTACTGCCGCCCATAATGTTTTAAATAATTGAATATATTGATTATGGAGAGGTGCAACAGTGATTGGACATCATTACGTCGTTGGGAGGGATTTTTGCTCCACTGGACAGGCACGCTCGCGCCTGTCATACAAACACACGCCCACAGTAACCACGGTCCTTATGGCGCATTGTCCTGTGCAGGGCGGACCGTAGGTTACGGTATTACATTCCTAGTTAGAACATAGTAATATATCTGAAGATCCATACACAGACGTGTCTACAACCAAGAGTAGCGTTTTGCCTTTATCATTAATCGTTGGCCTTGACAATAGGATTGCTTGTTTGCATTTTAACAGTTTTTCTACACTACAATAGGGCGAAACCATCCTTGCCCAGGGGTTTTGGCACCAGTCGCTAGACTTGATCTGACCAATACTTGGACGAGAGGCGAAAAGTCTTCTAAGACAAAACAGTCAAGTTGCGATCGATTGAATGCCCTGAGATTACAATGACATGGATGAATGAGAACATTCATAGACAGAAATAATAGACCAAATTTTTTTGCAGTATAAACATAGCACAAATAGTTGGAACTTGTTTGAGGTGGTTTTGACAGGGTGGGGGGGCTTGTTATGAATATTGAAGCGTTGATAACTTAAACTATAATAGTTAGCAAAATGTTTTTGCAGCACAAACGAATCGGACAAATTTGGGGTGATTTGGACAAGATCTGGGAGCTGAAATACATCACCCGTCAGAAGATGCAGTTTACAATAACTTAAAGGCCTACTGAAATGAGATTTTCTTATTTAAACGGGGATAGCAGGTCCATTCTATGTGTCATACTTGATCATTTCGCGATATTGTCATATTTTTGCTGAAAGGATTTAGTAGAGAACGTCGACGATAAATTTCGCAACTTTTGGTCGCTAATAAAAAAGCCTTGTCCGTACCGGAAGTAGCAGACGATGTGCGCGTGACGTCACGGGCTGTGAAGCTCCTCACATTGTTTACAATCATGGACACCAGCAGCGAGAGCGATTCGGACCGAGAAAACCGATGATTATCCCATTCATTTGAGCGAGGATGAAAGATTTGTGGATGAGGATAGTAAGAGTGAAGGACTAGGAAAAAAAAAAAGGCGAGGGCAGTGGGAGCGATTTTAGATGTTATTAGACACATTTACTAGGATAATTCTGGAAAATCCTTTATCTGCTTATTGTGTTACTAGTGTTTTAGTGAGATTATATGGTACCTGAAAGTCAGAGGGGTGTGGCCACGGGTGTGGTGACCGCTAGTGTCTCCGGTGGGAAGAGGCAAGAGAGTCCACAGCTGCAGGAGGACGCAAGTTCCGCTCATATCTACGGTAAGAGCTGACTCATTACCACAATTTTCTCACCAAAACCTGCCGTTTGACATGGGGTTGGGAACCATGTTCACTTGACCGCTCTGTTCCATAGTAAAGCTTCCCCTTGGGGAATGTAAACAAGGAAACACCTGCAGTGTTTGTGTGGCTAAAGGCAGCTGCAACACACCGCTTCCCACCTACATCTTTCTTCTTTGACTTCTCCATTGTTAATTGAACAAATTGCGAAAGATTCAGCAACACAGATGTCCAGAATACTGTGTAATTATGCGATTAAAGCAGATTACTTATAGCTTGGATCGGGCTGGAAAAAAATGTCCGCTACAACTTGAGACGTCACGCGCACGCGTCATGATACGCGTCGTTATACCGGGGTTTTCAACAGGATACTTTGCGCAAAATTTAAAATTGCAATTTAGTAAACAGGCCGTATTGGCATGTGTTGCATTGTTAATATTTCATCATTGATTTATAAACTATCAGACTGCGTGGTCGGTAGTAGTGAGTTTCGGTAGGCCTTTAAAAACCGTAACGGCACAAACAATCATTTTTGCAGCACATACGTTTGAGGATATTTGGACTAGGAGGGGGGCCAACTTCACACAGATTTCAAGTTTGTTGTAATTTGCCGGAGAAAATCGAGCCATTGAGTTTACAAGTTTTATTTTACTGTGAAGTGCGTCGATATGTCTTCTCTTCTCTTTCTTCCCGGTGTCAACGACAAGTTGTATTGATTGCCTGGTGAATAATCCAAACGCTGTGCTTTACCAAAACAGTTGTTTACAGTAAACATTTGGCACCAATGCGCCTATATCATATGATTTATACAATTTATTAAATAGCTAAATGTTAAGAATTAATCAATGGTCCGTTTATATGCGTTGTCTACTAGAGTGCTAAAAATGCCTGGAGTTAATCAATAATCAATAATAGATCAGCGTGCTGCTTTTTAAACACACTATCATCCAATTATTTTACTTTCGAGCAAGTTGAGTTTAATACGAGAGAGAGAAGGTGCGAATCTGGTGACAAATGGAGGAAGAATTAATTCCCAAGAAAAACAGCACGGGATCCATCGTCCGGCGGTGGTTTGGCTTCAAGCGGGAATATGTTCAACATTTATGCGGCAAAATCGTTGCTACAAAAAGTAGCAGCACTGCTAATGTAGCATCATTTGAAAAGTCACTCGCTAGAAAATGAAGAGTGCTTGAAACTCTGCATGTCAACATCTCCAGCCGGTCCCACACCAACAAAATGTTGAAGCAACCATTTCCAGATCAACACCATTTGGGAAAAAAAAGTCCACAACAGAAGGAGATAACGTCCGCTGCAACTTATTATGCAGCTCATTTTTATTTGACAGTTATTTAAAGGCCTACTGAAACCCACTACTACTGACCACGTAGTCTGATAGTTTATATATAAATGATGAAATCTTAACATTGCAACACATGCCAATACGGCCGGTTTAGTTTACTAAATTACAATTTTAAATTTCCCGCGGAGTTTCTTGTTGAAAACGTCGCGGAATGATGACGTGTGCTTGTGACATTATTGGTAGTAGGTGACATATTAGCCCAGCACCACTTACGGCTAAAAGTCGTCTCTTTTTATCGCATAATTACACAGTAATTTGGACATCTGTGTTGCTGAATCTTTTGCAATTTGTTCAATTAATGATGGAGACTATAAAGAACAATGCTGTTGGTGGAAAGCCGTGGATTGCAGCTGCCTGTAGCAACCGAAACACAGCCGGTGTTTCTTTGTTTGTTGTGAAGCTTTAACACAGAGCAGTCAAGCGAACATGTTTCTCTACGTCAACCAGCATGTTTTTGGTTGGGAAAATTGTGATATTATGTCGGCTCTTACCGGAGACATCAGTGGATTACTGGACCTCCTCCTGCAGCAGCTGTCAAAAAAGGCAGCTGTGAGCTTGGCTCCTCCATGGCTTCTATCAAAGACACTGGCGTTCACCGTAGCCATCCGACTTTGAGGTATGACTTTACAATCTCACTAAAACACAATTAAAACAATAAGCAGATAAGGGATCTTCCAGAATTATCCTAGCCCTGCGATGAGATGGCGACTTGTCCAGGGTGTACCCCGCCTTCCGCCCGATTGTAGCTGAGATAGGCGCCAGCGCCCCCCGCGACCCCGAACGGGAATAAGCGGCAGAAAATGGATGGATGGATGGGATGTGTGTAATTACATCTGTAACGTTCACACTGCTGCCGCCCGAAGTCGCCGTCGCTTTTTTTTTTTTGTGATTCACTCTAACTTTCCTTATCCACAAATCTTTCTTCCTCGCTCAAATTAATGGGGAAATTTTCGCTTTCTCGGTCCTAATAGCTCTTGCTGCTTGAGGCTATGATTATAAACAATGTGAGGATGTGAGGAGCCCTCACACCGGTGACGTCACGTGCACATCTTCTGCTACTTCCGGTAAAGGCAAGGCTTTTTTATTAGCGACCAAAAGTTGCGAACTTTATCGTCGACGTTCTCTACTAAATCCTTTCCGCAAAAATATGGCAATATCGCGAAATGATCAAGTATGACACATAGAATAGACCTGCTACTCCCGTTTGAATAAGAAAATCTCATTTCAGTTGGCCTTTAAATATCTTGTGTGACATCATGCACGAAAGTGCACTTTATTTGTTTTTAACTATCGTAGTGGCGTTCTGTACAAAAAGTACACTTTAATTTAGTGTTGTTTTGATGCGTCATCTTGGTGACATCATTCACAAAAGTGCACTTATAGCTTGTTTTAAAATGTCTCTGACAATCTTGCACTTTCTGTTTTGAAATTACATGAATGTTTGTGCCACTGCGTAATAACTGTTTAATAAATACAGTTTTGGTCAATTGATTTATTTGTGATTTCCCTCTATGCATGAAAGTTTAAAATGAGCATATTTTAATGCAGTATGAATGTAGACACAGAATCATCATACTGGTGTGATTACTGTATATGCATCAAGTGTTAATTCAAGGCTAAGGCAAAATATCGCGATATATATCGTGCATTGTGACATGGCCTAAAAATATCGAGATATTAAAAAAAGGCCATATCGCCCAGCCCTATTTAGGATTTGGCCGTTTGCTATTATGGTACAGAAAACGTAGTATGTGGATTATTTCATATTTAGAATTGTTTTGATTTATCTTTTTGGTGCAATGCTTTGGCTGTTGTTAATTATTTGCGAAAGGACAGAGGGGCGATTGCATGAATTAAACATTTTTATTGCACACACAAGGGGTTGTACTGTAGGATTTGACTTGTGATATTTTTAGTCTTTAGGAAGAAAAGCAAGAGTTGTCCGCTGCACTTAAACTACACACATGCTTCCTTGTGTTTTGCGAGCTATAGCCGTTGCTAAGTTAGCTTGCTTTGTCACTGTAATGTTGCAAGGTTATCCAGGACAATATCACCTTTTGTTTGAGTATTTTATATGAGCAAATCTCTCCCTCCCTTTTGCCCCGTGCGCCCCCTTTTCTTTGTTTGCTGCATCAAAGGTCGCACACAAACAGGAAGTAGAGGACGCTAGGGGATTTTGGTTTGGCGTGTGAGGGAGAGCTTTTGTCATTGCATCAGTAAGCCTGCATGTGTGTGTGTGTGTGTGTAGTAACACACACACTGCATGCAAAATGTCTAATTTCATTGTATTTGGCTTAAAAGAAGCAAATATATCCTGCCAACAAAATTTCCAAACAAACATGTGTACAGGTATACATTTGAGTTGAGTTGAGTTAAGTTTGAGTTTATTTGGAACATGCAAGCATACAACATGATTCATCACAATTTCCAGTTTCGCTTTTCAACATGTTCGAAAAGGAGTAGGACGAAGCAGAGCTTCATACTCCTTTTCTTTTACATAACAGTTGCTAAAACATTTGCTCACTTCCTGTTCTCAATTTATTCACAATATACTCCATAAGTAATCACAATATAAATAAATAATTAATAATTGGTAAAGTAAATTATATTTCATATGATGAGATGAGTAAGATTATATTGCAAATGAAAGAATGGATGGATGAAATAAATTCTGAATATTTATCATGGGTCTTCTTCTTTGTACTTTGTAAACACTTTAAGTTTGAAGAGTTTTATTCCACATGCAGATATACTGAAGGTGTATGTGCATACAAATGTTTTAAATTACATTTCTCTCTAAGATTATATTTCTCCTCTTTTTTTAGAACGATTGTTGTATATTCTTGGGTAGAAGATTATAGTTTGCTTTGTGTATAATTTTAGCTGTTTGCAAATTCACTATGTTGTGGAATTTCAGTATTTTTGATTCAATAAGTAAAGGATTTGTATGTTGTTTGTATCCAACATTATGTATTATTCTAACTGATCTTTTTTGTAACACCGTTAGTGAATGAAGTGTACTTTTGTAATTATTTCCCCATATTTCTACACTATAACTCCGATATGGTAACACTAGCGAGCCGTAGAGAATATGAAGTAATTTTTGGTCTAGAACAGGGGTCGGGAACCTATTGGCTGAGAGAGTCCATCCATCCATCCATTTTCTACCGCTTATTCCCTTTTGGGGTTGCGGGGGGCGCTGGCGCCTATCTCAGCTAGTCATGAAAGCCAAATATTATAAAATGTATTTCCCTGAGAACCATATAATATTTTTTAACACTGAATGCAACTAAATGCGTGCATTTTTAAGTAACACCAACATTTTAAGAGTATAGATTGGCAACACTAAAATTGGCCCTAGTGTGTGAATGTGAGTGTGAATGTTGTCTGTCTATCTGAATTGGCCCTGCGATGAGGTGGCGACTTGTCCAGGGTGTACCCTGCCTTGCGCCCGATTGTAGCTGAGATAGGCGCCAGCGCCCCCCCGCGACCCCGAAAGGGAATAAGCGGTAGAAAATGGATGGATGGATGGATAATAAGTATGTTCTTTTTTTTAATAACATTGTTATTCTAAAGCTAACCAATAATGAATCAAATAGTTCTTACCATTAATGCGACTTCTTGAACAGGTGTGGTAGAAAACAGATGGATGGATTAAAATGCATGGGAATGTTTTATATTTTGAAAGTTATTTTTAACACTGTGATTAACAGCGGAATTATTCATTACTTATTGCTGTGTTTTTAAACCACTGTGCCGTGACACACTAGTGTGCCGTGAGATACAGTCTGGTGTGTCGTAGGAGATTATGTAATGTCACCTAATTGGGTTAAAAATATTTTTTGCAAACCATTGTTGAGTGTCTGTGCTGTCGAGAGTTTGCCAGACTAACCGTGTAATACTCTTACATATCAGTAGGTGGGAGTAGGTAGCTAATTGCTTTGTAGATGTCGGAAACATGGTTTGTCGTGGTCACAATCTGCGGGAGGCAGTGCGTAGGTAAAAAGGTATCCAACATTTCAACCAAAAATAAACAAAAAGCGAGTGCCGCTAAGTGCCACTAAGAAAAGGCATTGAAGCAAAACGAAACTAAACTGAACTGGCTGCAAAGTAAACAAAAACAGAATGCTGGACGACAGCAAAGACTTAAAGCGTGCGGAGCAGATGGCATCCACAAAGTACGTCCGTACATAGTATGACAATCAACAATGTCCACACTAAGAAGGAGTGCGTCCGCACAACTTAAATAGTCTTGATTGCGAAAACAAAGCAGGTGCGGGTAGTAACATTCAAGGAAGACATGAAACTGCTACGGGAAAATTCCAACAAAACAGGAAAATCCACCAAAACAGGAGCGCAAGACACACAGGAAAACTCCCAAAAAACTCAAAATAAGTTACGGCGTGATGTGACAGGTGGTGAGAGTACACCCACGTTGAGACAAGAGCTATAGTGATGCATACTTGGTTATGGTTTCAATTCATATCCAACAATTGCGAAAATGACTTTTTATCGTCAGTATCGGCTATTGAGTTTCATTTTTTTATGTTTTCTGCTGGTGGTGTGCCCCAAAATTTTTTTAATGAAAAAAAAATGTTAAGCCATGCCAGCTAAGATTGATCTGAGAGCCAGATGCAGTCATCAAAAGAGCCACATCTGGTTCTAGAGCAGTGGTTCTTAACCTTGTTGGAGGGACCGAACCCCACCAGTTTCATATGCGCATTCAACGAAACCCTCCCTTTTTTTTTCAAATTCAAGACAAAGTTATGTGTTTGTTAACGCTTTAGTATGGGGAACATATTCTAAGTAACAAAGACTTAATTTTGAGATATTTGGTTAGGGTTATAATAAGCCCATTAATAAGTACTTAGTTACGACCCAATATGTTACTAATTTGCATGTTAATAAGCAACTAATTAATGTTGAATATGTTCCCCATACTAAAGTGTTACCATGTTTTTTTTTACTGGGGCACAAAATGAACCGTGCATGAACATCACCTCGTTCAAACGACAAAACCAACACAGTGTCTAAACTCACAACAAATTGCACACCTGCAAATCAGTCGGACTCCTGCTTTTGCCTTATCCATAATACGCCGATAGGGAGAAGTTTTTATTTACACGATGAGTTGGGTGTGTTTAGATCCGCCGAACCCCTGAACCCGACTCACTGAACCCCTAAGGTTCAATCGAACCCAGGTTAAGAACCACTGCTCTAGAACCATAGGTTCCCTATCCTTGGTCTAGAACATGTTTTGCTTTGTTCATTATTGACGTGTATCTTGCTACTTTACAGTATGTTGTATATTTTTGACATGGGATTTCCAGTTCAATTTATCATCAATCATTATACCATTTCATGTTTGATTAAAGGTACAGTGTTAGGAGAAAGAGCGCCTCCTCTTTATTTGCCTCATCCATTCACACTAAAATGTGGAATTTTGTCTCCTATGAGAGACATAACCTTGACCTGAAAAATAATTCACTGTGGCCTGCAGCACTTACGCTTACAGTCCGACATGACAGATTGACTGCTGGCTTCCAGCTCTACTCTACTCACACTTCATGTTCAATATTTTCACTCCGCTCACATGACACCACCCCCTCCCTTGTACCCCCACAGAGTGGCACAATATGCTATGTTATGGCTGCTATCATAGCTAAGACGTGAGATACTGAAACAATAACAAACAGCATATATCCTTTTCAAAACCTTCAGGATAGTGAAATCCATCACAATACAATAGACATCAGGAACTTTACTTTCTTGTGTTATATACACACGTTTATGAACAATAATTCAAATAAAATAAAAAATGTTTGTGCATAAAGTACACCAATGATACAACGCAATGAACGCTCAGGAGATTAATTCCATCCCAATGGCTGTTGTTGTGCTGGCATAGTTCTTACTCTGTTGTATCTTAACAACTGTTGTTTGGCACACCGTAGAACAAAACCATCCTCGTCTGGGCATGTCTCCACTTGTTTATAATAAATGATAAATGGCTTGTACATGTATAGAGCTTTTCTACTACCATCACCCATTCACACACACATTCACACACTGTTGGAGGGAGTTGCCATGCAAGGGGCTAACCAGCACCCATCAGGAGCAAGGGTGAAGTGTTTTGCTCAGGACACAACGGACGTGACGAGGTTGTTACTAGGTGGGGATTTAATTAGGGACCCTCGGGTTGCGCACGGCCACTCTCCCACTGCGCCACATTTCTCAAACTTTTTTCATCAAAGTACCACCTCAGAAAATACAAGTACCACTAAAATGGCCAACATTAAAATACAGTAGCGTAGTAGGCTTAAGTACTCATTAAAAACAAGGCAGCGTTTTTTTTTTTTTTTTTTTTTTTTACAAGTATATTTCATATTTTTGGCCACTGTAACACTACACACAGTTTGAACAGTAACACTTTTTTGAATATTTAATAGAGATGTCCGATAATGGCTTTTTTGCCGATATTCCAATATTGTCCAACTCTTAATTACCGATTCCAATATCAACCGATACCGATATATAAAGTCGTGGAATTAACACATTGTTATGCCTATTTTTGTTGTGTTCAATGCTGGTTGCATCAAACAATGTAAAAAGAGTTTCCAAAATAAATCAACTCAAATTATGGGGAAAAAAAACAAAACACATCATGGCACTGCCATATTTATTACTGAAGTCACAAAGTGCATTGTTTTTTCTAACATGCCTGAAAACAGCAGCTTGGAATTCGGGACATGCTCTCCCTGAGAGAGCATGAGGAGGTTGAGGTGGGCGGGGTTTGTGAAGGGGTTGTAGGAGGAAGCAGGGTAGGTATATTGTAGCGTCCCGGAAGAGTTAGTGCTGCAAGGGGCCCTGGGTATTTGTTCTGTTGTGTTTATGTTGTGTTATGGTGCGAGTGTTCCTCTGAAATGTGTTTGTCATTCTTGTTTGGTGTGGCTTCAGAGTGCGGTGCATATTTGTAACAGTGTTAGTTGTTTATACGGCCACCCTCAGTGTGACCTGTATGGCTGTTGACCAAGTATGCGTAGCATTCACTTGTGTGTGTGAAAGGCCGTAGTTATTTTGTGACTGGGCCGGCACGCAAAGGCCGTGCCTTTAAGGTTTATTGGCGCTCTGTACTTCTCCCTACCTCCGTGTACACAGCAGCGTTTTAAAAAGTAGTACATTTTACTTTTTGAAACCGATACCGATTATTTCTAAATCGATACCGATAATTTCCGATATTACATTTTAAGGCATATATCGGCCAATAATAATGGTAGTCCAATATTATCGGACATCTCTAGTTTTAAGTTTGTACTTTATTGATCTGATTGATTTTTCTTACAATTTAATGACTATCAATGACATTGATTTATTTAAGTTGATTTATTTGCATGCAGTGTGTAATAAATACATTTTTACTTACGGAAGTATTTTTTTCATGGCAGAAGTTTGCAATTAATTATTTTCAATGTTTGAGATTAGTATCTATTTACATTTGCATGCTACATTTTTGTTTACAGAAGTATTTTATTCTAGCAGAAGTATTGCCTCCCAGAGGATGCTCTTAATATAGTTCTTTGAAAAGTATTGCATAAAAAGTACAATTTATATCTGGTCTAAAATTAACATACAAATTAGAATGTTGCTATGAGTAGAATGTAGTGTCATTTCAAACTATTAATTTTTGATCAAATAAAAGCAAACCTGGTTTTAAATTACTTCCATCATTTGTATTCGTTGTTTTGTTAGAAAATAGGGATACAAATCGTAAATCAAATTTTTGGGGAAAAAATCTGTTTTTTTTTCCGGCCTAATGACAATTTTAAAAAGTTTTTTTTTGTTCCAAATTTGCTAAGAAATCACACGTACATGAGTATTCACAGCCTTTGGAAGCTCTGAAGCTCAAAAGTGAGCCCAGGGGCATCCTAGAGATCTTAGAGATGTTCCTACAGCTTGTGGTAAATTCATTTGGTTGGATGTGATTTGGAAAGGCACACACCTGTCTCTATAAAGAGTCCCACACTTGGCAGAGCAAAAACCAAAAATAAAGTAGAAGGAGTGGTCTATAGACCTCCGATACAAGATTGTGTCGAGGCACAAGGTACAGAAAAATATCTGCTGCCTTGAAGGTCTCAATGAGCACAGTGGCCTCCATCATCCGTAAATGGAAGACGTTTGGAACCACCAGGACTCTTCTTGAAGATGGCTGGCCGTTTAAACTGAGCAATGTGGGTAGAAGGGTCCGAGTCAGGGAGGTGACCAAGAACCTGACGGTCACTCAGCATTCCTTTGTGGAAAGAGAAGAAACTTCCAGAAGGACAAACATCTCTGTAACAGTCCACACATCAGGCCTGTTTCACAGAGCGGCCAGACAGACGGAAGACATTCCTTCGTAAAATTGAGCTAAAATGCACCTGTAAGACTCGTAGACCATGAAAAACTAAATTCTCTAGTCCGATGAGACAAAGATTGAACTCTTTGGCGTTAATTCCAGACGTCGTGTTTGGAGGAAAACAGGCACCGCTCATCACCAGACCAACAGTGAAGGGTGGTGGTGGCATTATCATGCTGTGAGCATGTTTTTCAGCGACAGAAACTGGTATTACAGGGGAAATATGAATGCAGCAATATATAAAAACATCCTGGATGCATGCCTGCTCTCGAGTGCTCTTAAACTGGGGCAACGGTTCATTTTTCAGCAGGACAACCACCCTAAGCACACAGCCAAGATATGAAAGGAATGTCTTTAGGACAACTCTGTAAATGACCTTGAGTGGCCCAGTCAGAGCCCAGACTTGAATCCGATTGAACATCTCTGGAGGGAGTTGAAAATGGCTGCGCACCGACGTTTCCCATCCAACCTCATGGAGCTTGACAGGTGCTGCAAAGAGGAATGCTTGAAAGTAGGGCTGGGCGATATGGCCTATATTTTTAGGCTGTGTCACGATACACGATATATATCTCCATATTTTGCCTTAGCCTTGAATGAACATTTGATGCATATAGTCACAGCAGTATGATGATTCTATGTGTCTACATTAAAACATTCTCGTTCGTACTTCAGAGAGGGAAAACCACAACTAAGTCAATTGACCAAAACTGTATTTATTAAACAGTTATTAAGCAGTGACACAAACATTCATGTCATTTCCAAAACAGAAAGTGCAAGATCATCAGAGACATTTTAAAACAAGCTATAAGTGCACTTTTGTGCATGCTGTCACTAAGATGACATATCAAAACACTAAATTAAAGTACACTTTATGTACAGAACACCACTACAATAGTTTAAAACAAATAAAGTGCACTTTTGTGCATGATATCACACAAGATATTTCAATAAGTGTCAAATAAAAATGAGCTGCATAATAGGAAATCAAATAGTGTATGTTCTTCGCTATGCAGGATTTTGTAGCAACGCTTTTGCCGCATAATTGTTCAACATCTTCCCGCTTGAAGCCAAACCACCGCCAGACGATGGACCCTGTGCTGATTTTCTTGGGAATTAATTCGTTCTTTATTTGTTACCAGATTCTCACCTTCTCGCTTCTCACCGTTAGCATCACAGTTAACGTTAACATGCCAATACCTGTCTGGTCCACGGGAGCGTGTGACGTTGCACACGTGACGTATGTAAGAAGGTGCGCTTTGTTTTAAGTCTCTGTGAGAAGGTGAGACAAGAAAGAGTGAGAAACGCCTACAGTGTAATGCCCGCAGCTAAAAGCAACTGCGTGAGGACATATACTCGAATATCTTGATACAGTCATTTTCTATATTGCGCAGAGACAAACCCACGATATATCGAGTGTATCAATATATCGCCCAGCCCTATTGCCAAGCTTGTGGCATCATTTAGAAAAAAAAGTTTTTACTTTTCAATAAATTTGCAAAAAAACAAACTTTTTTGCATTGTCGTTATGGGGTATTGCGTATAGAATTTTGAGGACAAAAATGTATTTATTCAATTTTGGAATAAGGCTGTACCATAACAAAATG